>NC_083348.1:63604825-63875485 GCF_019175385.1 Lycium barbarum | reverse complement strand
AAAAGGCCCGTATCAATAATTAATGATGATAATAATAATAATAATGATGATGATGATGAGGCAATGACTATAGTTGGATAATGAAAATGAAGACATTAATAGAAAGCTAAAAATTGCAGTAAAGTATAAATGACTATTCTTAAGCTATCGAAATATATTAGAAACGCAAATAAATATTTTGGAATAAAGGCGGGACAAAATTGAGTGTCAACATGGTTCATTTTTCCTTCAATTTGGTTTTTACCAAGCCAAAAATTATAGGGTTTTTAGAATTTAAAGACCAACCAAATCAAACTCAAACAATTATCAATTTATTTAATTAATTTGGTTTCATTTTCGATTTGGTTGATTTTTAATCAAACCGTGAACCCCCCTAGCTCCTAGCTACAATATCAAAAGTTCGAAAACCGTAACTCTATCTCTGGGTACATTATCAAAAGTTCGAAACATAATGAGCAAGGCTGCCTAATTTAGACTATTATTTTTCTCTGTTAATTACTATATTATATATATTATATCAAAAAAATTAGTTTTCTAAGTACCAACAATGTAAAAAGTATTTATTCAATCAGGTTAGTTATGAACTAATTAAGGACAAATGTCAAAAATAAACATTAGTTGATAACATGATAAAAATAGTCCTACTAATTAATTTACTAGTAAGATATTTGACTATTAAACGAGGCTTTTAATATATACCATAAACCAAAAAAAGCAAGAGTTCCACAATGTTTAACAAGCATTTTGTTGCCAAATAAATACCCTCTTCATCCCCTCCCCCTTAAATTTAGAAAAAGGTGGACCTTGAATGATCAGAATCATAAAGAGAGATGCTATACAATATTTAGTATGCATCATTACAAAATGAAGTGCTTACTGGAGCACTTTGCTGAATAGTTATACCTGTATACGGTAGAAACCGGATATGAGTCATATCCGGAGAAACTATGGACCGGAGGAAGAAGAGGGCCGGGAGTTCGCACGAGGGGCGTCACACCTTCCCGGATAAGCGCTTTAATCGAAGCTGAGCAGGGGCGCCCTTTGGTCCGGTCTCTGTGCCACCGATGGTTCGGGGACTCTACTCGAGGGTTCGTCACCGTTGATCTGGACACCGTTTGCCTGTGTATCCGTTGGTCCATTATGACCGTTGCTGAAGCGCACTAGTGGTGTCACGTCATGGTCGGCCACCAACTATGCGTGTGTCAGACAGCGCCGTCAGTCCAATCCCACCAAATCTGTGCAGGGGTTGTCCTTTTTATTGGTATTTTATTAATTCTTATTGTATGAGGCCCATGGGCTCACTGCTATAAATAGGGCATATCTACCTCCCTTAAGGAGGTTGGGCTCTTCTTACTTTCCAAGAACATTTGTAATAGAGGAACTCTTGTATACTAATTCTTTCATCATTTAATTCGGCCAAGGCCGCTCGTTATTGTGATTAACGCATTTCATCTATCAAGTACCATACATTGCTCACAAACCTATATATGTATCGCTAACCTTTAAATATTTTGTTTACTTTGCCTAGTACACATCAAGAGCAAAACACATATCCTATACCCACCTATAAATTTAATTGATCACCCGAATCCGGGGTAAACAGTTTGGCGCCCACCGTGGGGCTAGGATAATAGTGGTCTTTGGCCTTGATTTCTACCATATTCATCAAAGCCAAAAACGTCCCTACCCATCTCTGTGAAAACGGTTCAAATGGCTGACGTCGAGCAATCCGGTCATGTCAATAATGCCGAGATTGTGGCGGAAAACGAAGGGAGCGGACTGCGGGCATTGTCGAACCCCGCTGATCCGAACCCCGTTGATTCGAGAGAAGGACTCAACCGGCAAAATACCGTAGATCAAGAGAACGTCGTCCCACCGGCGACCGACCCTCTAAACATTCATCATTCCGGTACATTGTCCCGGGACCATGGCCGGAGAGAACCGGACGCACCAAACGATGGCATTAACTTGAGATTAATCGTTGAAATGTTGCAGGAACAAAGGGCGGCAATCGCCGAGCAAGGATTAGCGATTGCCCGACTGCAGAGCGGAAAAGGTGAAGTTGGGCCTGAAAAGCTAAGGGTACAGCGGAAATCGGAAAGAACGAGCCACGGGTGGTCGAGAGTGATGATTCTGGGGCCGGATCCTCCACCGAGGTTCTGAAGATGCTCGAAACTTTGGCACAGCGAGTGGATTCCACCGAAAAAAGGGTCGAGACGTACAATTCTCGGGTGGATCAGATACTGGGGGCACCACCTTTGCTAAAAGGGCCAAACTCAAAAAGGTATATTCAAAGACCTTTTCCTCCGAATGCGGCCCCCAAGTTGATCCCGAAGAGATTCAAGATGCCGGATATTCAGAAATATGATGGCACCACGGACCCGCATGAGCATGTGACCTCGTACACCTGTGCTATAAAGGGCAACGATATGGAAGAAGATGAGATAGAGTCGGTATTGTTGAAAAAATTTGGAGAGACCCTATCGAAGGGGGCATTAACATGGTACGACCATCTACCCGAGCATTCGATCACTTCTTTTGAAATGCTCGCCGACGTCTTCGTCAGAGCCCATGCTGGTGCCATAAAAGTGCAGGCCCGTAAGGCTGATATTTTCCGGATAACCCAAAGGGACGACGAGCTACTGCGAGAGTTCGTCACCCGGTTCCAGAGGGAACGGATGGAACTCCCCCCGGTGCCAGAAGAGTGGGCCGCACAGGCTTTCACAAAGGGCCTCAACATGCTAAGTTCGGTGGCTTCAGCCAAATTGAAAGAAAGTTTGCTAGAATACGAGGCCGTAACATAGGCCGACGTCCACAATCGGTATGAGTCAAAGATTCGGGTGGAGGATGACCAATTCGAGCTCCCACCGGTAACGATCAAAGTAAATAGAAGTTTCGAGGCACCAAGGAAGGGATACGAAACGAAGTCCGAATCATCGAAAGAAAGATTTCGGCCGTATCCCCATTCGGAGAGACAAAATGTCAGGTCAGAAAAACTAATCGAGAGTCCAAGCCATTTCTCTGGACGGGGCAGCAAGTGGGTTGAGCGCCCGTCGAACAGTCGGGGACTCTCGTTTAGGAGCGATGCCGGAAGTTCCGCCAGTAACAAGGTTCCGCCAAAAATTTCGGAGTACAACTTCAACGTTAGCACTTCGGGACTTGTCTCGGCCATTGGGCGTGTACCCGATATAAGATGGCCTAACCATTGAGGTCGGACCCGGGTCAGCAGGATCCGAGCGTGGTGTGTGAATACCACGGAACCCACGGTCATAGAACCGAGGATTGCCGCCAATTGAGAGAAGAGGTAGCCCGGTTATTGAAAAATGGCCACCTCCGAGATCTGCTGAGCGAGCGGGCCAAAAATCATTATAAGGAAAGAGAATCTTATCAAAAGCCCGAGCCTGTCGAACCCCAACATACAATAAACATGATAGTGGGGGGGATTGACGCCCCTCGAGGGCCGGTAATGAAGCAGACGAAGATTTCTATTGTTCGTGAGAAGCGCACTCGAGGTCCTTCGACCGAGGGATCCATCTTCTTTAATGACGAAGACGCGGAGGGCGTCATCCAACCCCACAATGATGCGTTGGTAATTTCTGTACTTGTCTTTAAAACTAAGGTCAAACGTATTTTGGTTGACCCAGGTAGCTCGGCCAACATCATCCGATGGAGAGTGGTTGAACAGCTGGGGCTGCTCGGTCAGATCGTACTAGTGGCCCGAGTGTTAAGAGGGTTCAATATGGCAAGTGAAACCACGAGGGGAGAGATCTCGTTTCCCGTAAACGTGGATGGCACCATTCAATAAACGATGTTCTATGTGATCGAAGGGGACATGAAATATAACGCGTTATTAGGCAGACCTTGGATACATGGTATGAAGGCGGTTCCTTCAACATTGCATCAGTTGTTGAAATTCCCCACTCCGGAGGGGGTGAAAACCATCCGGAGCGAGCAGCCCGCAGCAAAGGAAATGTTCGCAGTAGATGAGGCGGCTTCCCGGCCCGAGAAGCCGGCTCAGGAAGAGAAGGGTGCAACCGGAGGGGAGGTCCCCCAATAGCAATTAAGGTACACTGGACCGGGTCCAGTGCACGAGGAGGACGACTTCGGATGCCCAGATCCTTTGTCAAGCCGGATGACTCGGACGCGACCAAGTCAACCGTAGAGGAGCTGGAGCAGATCATCTTGTTTGAGTTCTTACCGGACAGAAAGGTATACCTGGGCACGGGACTCACCCCGGAGCTCAGGCGTAAGTTAATTGAATTTCTTCGAGCTAACGCCGATTGCTTTGCATGGTCGCATATAGATATGACAGGTATATCACCGGAAATAGCATCGCACAAACTCAGCTTGGACAGGAAGTTTCCCCCGGTCAAGCAAAAGAGGAGGCCCATGTCGGAGCCAAAGCACGCCTTCGTGAAAGACGAGGTAACGAAGCTTTTGAATATAGGTTCCATCCGGGAAGTGAAATACCCGGATTGGCTTGCTGACGTGGTGGTGGTGCCCAAAAAAGGTAATAAATTTCGAATGTGTGTCGATTATAAGGATTTAAACAAGGCATGCCCGAAGGATTCATTTCCATTGCCTCACATCGACAGAATGATCGATGCGACGGCCGAGCACGAAATGTTAAGTTTTCTCGATGCTTACTCCGGGTACAACCAGATCCGGATGCACCCGGAGGACCAAGAGAAAACATCCTTCATCACCCGTTATGGGACTTACTGTTATAATATCATGCCTTTCGGATTAAAAAACGCCGGTGCAACTTACCAACACCTAGTTAATGGGATGTTCGAAGAACAAATAGGAAAAACAATGGAAGTTTATGTTAACGATATGGTTGTTAAGTCCCTGGAAACAGAGGACCATTTAAAGCATTTTCAGGAAACCTTCGATGTACTCCGAAGATACAACATGAAGCTCAACCCCGAGAAATATGCCTTCGGCGTCAGGTCAGGTAAGTTCCTGGGATTCATGGTGTCAAACCGGGGAATTGAAATCAACCCGGATAAGATCAGGGCCATCGAGGTCGTGAACAACATAAAGGGGGTACAGAAGCTCACCGGGCGGATAGCGGCGCTGAGTCGCTTCATCTCGAGGTCCTCGGACAGGAGTCACCGTTTCTTCTCTTTGCTCAGAAAGAAGAACGACTTCGTTTGGACGCCGGAGTGCCAAGAAGCCCTAAGGGAATTGAAGAAGTATTTATCCAGCCCCCCGTTACTGCACACGCCGAAGTCCGATGAGCCACTCTTCCTCTATTTGGCAGTCTCCGAAATGGCGGTAAGCGGCGTTTTAGTCCTAAAGGAATCAGGTACGCAATTCCCTATCTATTACGTAAGTAGAACTTTGGGGGGTGCGGAGACCCGTTATCCCCATTTGGAAAAATTGGCCTTAGCATTGGTAAGCGCTTCCAGAAAGCTCAAACCTTATTTTCAATGCCACCCCATATGTGTGGTAACCACTTACCCTTTAAAAAGCATCATGCATAAACCTGAGTTATCCGGTAGGTTAACAAAATGGGCTATAGAAATTAGCGGTTACGATATCGAGTACATGCCTCGGACGGCCATAAATCTTGGCCGATTTTGTGGCAGATTTTACCCCGGCCATGGTCCCCGAGGTCGAGAAAGAACTTTTGCTGACCTCGGGAAAGACCGCGGGCATTTGGTCTCTACATACGGACGGGGCCTCGAATCTTAGAGGTTCCGGCCTTGGGGTTGTCCTTAGGACCCCGGCCGGGGAGGTCATCCGACAGTCCGTTAGAACTGCTAGGTTGACTAACAATGAAGCCGAGTATGAGGCTATGATTGCAGGTTTGGAATTGGCTCGAAGCATGGGAGCCGAAACAATAGAGGTAAAGTGCGACTCGCTTCTGGTCGTGAACTAGGTGAACGGCGTATTCGAGGTAAAGGACGAACGGATGCAGCGGTACCTCGAAAAAATGCAGGTGGTGCTTCATCAATTTAAAGAGTGGACCATGCAGCACATACCGAGGGAGCAGAACAGCGAAGCCGATGCATTAGCAAACTTGGGATCCTCGGTTGAGGGGAGGAAATCAACCTCGGGACAACGGTGCACTTATTAAACACGGCCATAGAAACCGGGCACGCCGAAATATACACAATGGGCCTGACCTGGGATTGGCGTAATAAGTACATCGACTACCTGCGTGAGGGGAAGCTCCCAAAGGACCCGAAGGAGTCACGATCGCTGCGGACCAAGGCTGCCCGTTTTTGCTTGGTGGATGGTCAACTGTATCGACGGTCCTTCCTCGGTCCTTTAGCTAAGTGTTTGGGCCCCGGTGAAACGGAATATGTGATAAGAGAGGTGCACGAGGGGACCTGCGGTAACCACTCCGGTGCAGATGCTTTGGTTCGGAAAATTGTCAGGGCCGGTTATTACTTGAACCGGATGGACGAGGACACGAAAAATTTTGTCCAAAAATGTGACGGTTGTCAGAAGCATGCTCCGATGATCCATCGACCCGGGGAGTTGCTGCATTCGGTCATCACACCTTGGCCTTTCATGAAGTGGGGAATGGACATTGTTGGTCCGTTACCTCGGGCACCAGGTAAGGCCCGTTTCATTTTGTTTATGACTGACTATTTTTCTAAATGGGTTGAAGCGCAGGCCTTCGAAAAGATAAGAGAAAAGGAAGTCATCGACTTCATATGGGACCACATCATCTGCCGCTTCGGCATCCCGTCTGAAATTACCTGTGATAATGGCCCCCAGTTCGTGGGTGGCAAGGTCAACAGTTTCCTCGAAGGTTTGAAGATCAAGAAAATCGTGTCAACCCCGTATCACCCGTGTGCAAACGGGTAGGCAGAATCAACGAACAAAACGATAATCCAAAATCTGAGGAAGAGACTTGAGGCATCGAAGCATAATTGGAGGGAAATACTACCGGAGGTGCTCTGGGCTTACAGAACCACATCCAAATCAAGCACGGGGGAAACCCCGTTCTCGTTGGTTTACGGAGTCGAAGCCCTCATCCCCGTGGAGGTTGGCGAACCGACCCTCCGTTTCAGATATGCCTCCGAAGAATCAAACGGGGAGGCTATGGCCGTAAAGCTCGACCTCGCGGATGAGCTACGCGAAGGAGCGTCGGTCCGCATAGCGGCACAAAAACAGAGGATGGAAAGGTATTACAACCGAAGAGCCAACTTTCGGCATTTCCAAGTGGGGGACTTGGTGCTTCGAAAAGTCACATTACATACAAAGAACCCCAACGAGGGAAAGCTAGGACCGAACTGGGAAGGACCGTACAGGGTAACCGGTGTAACGGGCAAAGGATCATACCAGCTGGAGTCCATGGATGGGCAATGCCTGCGCAACAACTGGAACATAGCCCATCTAAAGAGATACTACTGCTAAGGTATGATCTCCCCACATGCTTTTTGTTAACCGTATCTTTCTTTTGCAGGAAATCAAGGACAACACAAAATTAGAAATTTAGGACTGCAAGCACGTGTTGCACTCTTTCCTTAGCGCGATTTTGTCCCGAAATGGGTTTTCCGACGAGGTTTTTAATGAGGCAACAAGTACAACGTGCTACGCAACAAAGATAAAGGGCCAGCACTCGGACACACGAGGTCACACCTTCCGAGTGGGGGCTTGATAACACTCACCCGACCTCGAAACTCGGATAAATGTTAGGGGGCACAACACCCACATCGAAGCACGCCACGATAAAGAAAAACGAAGGCCGGCCACCGGTCATTGCCATCGATGTAAGGACCAAACAATCATAATGAATCGTGTCCCATTCAGCATTGCCACGGCAAAAATAAAGGCTGGCCACCGGTCATCGCCTTCAATGTAAGGACCAAACGATCATAATGAGTCGTGTCCCATTTAGTGTTTGCTACGGCAAAGATACAAGAAATAAAATTCTCATATGTACGAACATTTACAATACAAAGACCATGGCATTGGTCGTATTTCGGCGTTGTTCTATTTATACGCCCTACACCGGGCACTGTGGTCGAAATTCGACAAAGTCAACTCGGTCATTACGAACCGTCCACAAAAAATGCCGGTCCTAAAGAGGCGCCTATCACGGGCACGGAAAGATCCGAGGTCACAAAACATCTTAGTAAGCCCTACGGGCAAAATTAATCAATGACTACGGGTCATCTTGTCCGAAAAATGGACCGATAATTCAAAGCAAAATAAAAACGAGCACTCAAATGAAGAAACAAGAAAAGTGCAACTTTCATATATACATAAGGTACTTTTACAAAGAACACTTTCACATCAAGGGTCAAAAAGCCAGCAAAGACAAAAGGCAAAGGCCAAGTAAAAATCCTATGTTAGATGACTGGAGGCAGAATGATCGGACTCGGTTCTCTCGGAATCGTCTGAATCGGACCCGAGGGCATGGTTCGCCTCCTCCTCCATTTCTTTGGCCTGGTTTATCAGGGCCGGGAGATCGGAGAATCCGTGCTCGGCTTCCTCGAGGGTGAGCCGCCGAGACTTACACTTCTCGTACTCGGCGACGATGGCAGTATGAGCGTCGGCCGCCTCCATGCCTTTTCAGGCTTCTTCTAAATCAGCCTCGACTTTAGCTAACTTAGTCTCCAGCTTGGCCCGGTTTGCCACAACAATATTCCTCATGTGAACAGCAGTTTCTAGCTCAGCCTTAAGAACATCGTTGGCGCTCACCGCCTCCTCCAGCTCGGCTTTCAAGCCCTCACATATCCGAGACCGCTCCTCGGCTTTCCCTTCAAAAATTCTCATACGTTCTTTATACAGAGCGGTGTCAGATTCCAGTAGCCGGTTCCTCTCGGCTAGGCCCGCTGCATCGGCCTTCACCAAATCTAGTTCCCCCCGGAGTTGGGATACGGTGGTCTCCAGCTCGTCCAGCCTCGACGAAAAATGGGCCTTGTCTCGGCTAAGGCCAATCTTCTCAGTCTCGAGGCTTCGGTTATAATCGGTCATGGCGACCAATTCGCTCTTCAAACGACGATTTTCGTCCTTGACCACATCGAGCTCAGGACGAAGGTTGGCAAGAACAGCCGCCCGACCCAACTCTTCCTCTTTTTCTCGGAGAAGATGCTTATATTTCTCCGTTTCTCGGCCTTGGGCATCTAGTTGGCCTCGAAGATCGTCCATCTCGTGTTGGGCACGGATGAAGGCCTCATTGGCCAGTATCACACTCTGCAAGAAAAACAAACATAAAGAATCAAACAAAGTGAGCATAAAGTCTGATGATATATAAAGGTGGCTGAGGGTCTTACCCGGTTGCCCGCGTGCATGCCTTCGTTCATAAGGCACTGCTAGGTGACCCCGGTCATTTTACGCTTGTCCGAGTCGGAGACAAGAGGCCGTAAGTAGCTTGCTACTCCCACCGAGCGCGATAGAAAGCCGCTATCCTCGGGGACGGTGATTACGACCGATCTAGTCCTTCTTGGTTCTACGCTCGGGGCTGGGAAGATGGTCACCAGGTTATCTCTAGAGCCAGATTCTGACTGTCGGTTAGCCGGCCTCGTGGCCCGAGGAATTGGCAGATGGCCGAAACCCGCAGTTTCACCGGTAGCAGGAGGAGTGGTTGAAAACATATCTTCAAAATCTTCAGCTCTCCGAGCCGGGGTAGATGAACTTGGCATGGACTCAATGTTTCTGGCAAAGACCGGGGGCTCCGCAGTGGAAACAGGTTCATGGTCGGGAGACGGATGTGCGTGAATGGGGGCTTCGGCCTCCGAAACTGGGGCAATCCTTTGATCGGCTGCAGTGACAGCCGTTTCCCACGGTCCCTTCCTCTGCAGGGGAGTATCTTCCGGAGAAGTTCCACCTGAAATGTCGACAAAGTCAACCGACCGGAGAGGAGCCGGGGAGAGGATTTCTTCCGCACCCGAAGGAAAAACAGGAATCAAGAGACCTTCGTTGACAGAAGGCAAAGGCGGAACGGAGGCGGTCTCCTCGGGTACTGGAGTCTTTGACGGAGCTGGGTCGACCCTCCGAACTATGATGTCGGGCTCCGCTTCTTCTCTCGGGGGCTGGGCAACACCTCTTGCCTTCTTCCGTTTGGGCGGCTCCCCCTTTTTAGAGGGTCGTTTCCTTTTGGCAGCTTCGGCAAGAACGCGGGAAGAACCCGTCGTGTCGAACGCGGACGCCGGAGCAGGGGAAACGACCCCCGACTCCGATCTGGATGCCACCGAGCCCTTCGGCAAACCTGAACGACAAAGGCATAGGCAGGGCTGAGAAAACGGACGACCGCGAATGGCTAAAGATACAACAGAAACGGAGGAAAGTTAAACATTACCATGATTTTGAGCAATCCATCGACCACGAGACAAATGGGCCCACGTTCGGTCCTCATAGGGAAGCTGGCCGAGGAGTGTCGTGACCCATTCACTCAGATCACGAATAACCGGGGGAACAAATCCGTTTGCTGCAAAAAATAAGGAAAGGGCAATAAGGAAACAACACTAAGAACGGCTAAACAAGTAAGGACGATTGCTCAAAGGATCGAACTTACGCTTATCGTTCCACTTCTCTGGAAAAGGTAGATGGTCGGCCGGGATTATGTCCTCAGTTTTCACCCGGACGTAGCGTTCTAGCCATCCCCTGTCCCGGTCTTCGTCCATCTTCGAGAAGAACGGGTTCCGGCTACGCTTGGTTAGTTTTATGACACCGCCCCGGAATATTCTCGGAGAATACAGGCGTATTAGGTGGCCCAGCGAGAATTCCTTCTCGGCTCTGTTGGCCAGCAGCCGGAGGCAAGCAACGACCCTCCAAACGATTGGGCCGATCTGTGCCAAAGTCACACCATAGGTCCGGCACATATCCAGTATGACCGGATCAATCGGGGGGTCGAGTTTAAGGGTAAAGGGATAAGAGTACACGTACAAGAACCCTTCCCGGTGGTCGGTAATGGATTCGTCCGGCCCGGGTGCAAAAACCCTCACTGGGCGTGTGTTCCACCCGCAGTCTGCCCGGACTATCTCAAGCTTATCCTCGGTTATAGAAGAAGGATATCGCCTCACGTCGTAACCCCGGTTTGAGACGGCAGAGGGCTTTTCCACCTCGAGGTCTTTATTGAAGTTAAATTTGGCCGGTATAATATCCGAGGCCGTGGTCTCGGGGTTGCTCCTTTGTTTAGTCAGAGACACAGTCTCGGCCCTCGGGGATGAAACCGAGGGAATTTCGGGAGAAGTGGTTTCAGACATATTGTAGGAATGAAGGGAAGGGAATTTCGGAAGATAATGCAAAGGAGACGGAGGAAATGGTGATTTGAAGAGCAACTGGAGCAAAAGGTAGTTGGCGAGAATGATGACAAAATTAATCTCCCTTTCACGTAAAAATAAGCGAAGATTTGGTAGTAGATTTGCTGTAGAAAGGATGAAGGTAGAACGCAGAGGAGAGAAGAAACAAAAGAGAAGATCGTAAAAGTAAAAAAATGAGGAGATGAGGGGCTTTATATAGGCATAAGGAGGGGAACGATTATCGAGGAGGGCCAATCGGGGATCGCCACGTGCCCCATCATTAATGCGAAGTGACTCGAAACGACGTGCAAAAGGCGGTTGGCAGGAGCGGACCATCCGGAGCAGGGCACGTGGCCGTCGAAGGAAAAGGCATGACGCAACTATTCCCGCCAAAATGAGGAGATAAGAATAGGCCACCCGGGAGGTCGATTGTATGATTCATTCACTTCCCGTTACTCCGATGGATCGTTGACCCGGGAAGCGTGGGGGCTATCTGTATACGGTAGAAACCGGATATGAGTCATATCCGGAGAAACTATGGACCGGAGGAAGAAGAGGGCCGGGAGTTCGCACGAGGGGCGTCACACCTTCCCGGATAAGCGCTTTAATCGAAGCTGAGCAGGGGCGCCCTTTGGTCCGGTCTCTGTGCCACCGATGGTTCGGGGACTCTACCCGAAGGTTCGTCACCGTTGATCCGGACACCGTTTGCCCGTGTATCCGTTGGTCCGTTATGACCGTTGCTGAAGCGCACTAGTGGTGTCACGTCATGGTCGGCCACCAACTATGCGTGTGTCAGACGGCGCCGTCAGTCCAATCCCACCAAATTCGTGCAGGGGTTGTCCTTTTTATTGGTATTTTATTAATTCTTATTATATGAGGCCCGTGGGCTCACTGCTATAAATAGGGCATATCTACCTCCCTTAAGGAGGTTGGGCTCTTCTTACTTTCCAAGAACATTTGTAATAGAGGAACTCTTGTATACTAATTCTTTCATCATTTAATTCGGCCAAGGCCGCTCGTTATTGTGATTAACGCATTTCATCTATCAAGTACCATACATTGCTCACAAACCTATATATGTATCGCTAACCTTCAAATATTTTGTTTACTTTGCCTAGTACACATCAAGGGCAAAACACATATCCTATACCCACCTATAAATTTAATTGATCACCCGAATCCGGGGTAAACAATACCCACAACTATCCGAACTTACGTACCCTAGCAAAAGAAGTCCCAGTTTGTCTGCCTCAAAAGCTTTTAAAGCAAACAAATAAGGAACTACAAAATGAACAAAAAGGAGTACTATATATGTCTTCTGCCTAGAACCTTCGTTAGCCATACTACTATCAACGACTTGGTCTTGCTAATAATATAAAACTTAAACTTCTTAATACTATCAACGATAGTTGTTACCTGATGACTCATCATCAGTTGAGTCATCACTGGATGGCGCCTTCTCCCGCTTAGATTTTTTAGACTCATCATCACTGGATGACGTGTCATCGCTTTCTTCCTCAGAATCCGACATTGTTACTGTGTCCACCTTTTTAGCTCTCTTCAATTTCCTTGAAGGTCCAATGTCCTCTTCCGAGCTACTACTGCTAAGTTCCTCAAAATGTTGAATAAAATTTCTATAACATTTTTGTGTGTAGGGCTGGACACGGAACGTTGATTTTTCAATGAGTAAGAATATCAAAACGTCACCCATTTCTAGTTTGTGATGCACCACAAAATGTGGCCACTCTCCTTCACATATGAAGTAATTTGACTTTTCCCTCACTATCTTTGTTTCCCATGACGACTTGCCAGCTTGGTCCGTTTTCAGTGAGCAAGTCTTGGCCAACATTTTCTTATGTTCTTTGATGAAAGAAGGCGGCACTTGCTACAAATCAAATTAACAAGTTGGAAGAGTAAATTTAGACATCAAGAATTAACAAAAAAAGAATAAAGAGAGCTTGACAAAGCTTACCATTTTATTCATAAAGCTTCTCTAGATAGTAAAAGCTTGCAAAACGCTGGAGACTTATCGGAATCCACTAGCATTTTATTTCCTTCCTGGTTTTGCAAGAGAAGAGAGTAGAAATAAAAAGGAAATCTGTGAGCCGCTCCTTATTTCACCAAAGACCACTTGACTTTTACACAATAGGGCATACATACATAGCCCTCTTTGGCCATAAAAATTATTCACTTTATTTCAAATTTTTTCTTTTAACTTTTTTCCGGAATCAGAATACTAAGGGGGCGTTTGGCCATAAAAGTTATTTACTTTTTAAAAAAAAAATTATTTTTTTTACTTTTAGCGTTTAGCCATAAAAATTATTCACTTTTTTTGGAGTTGTATTTCGGAATATCAAAAATAAGAAAAAACTTGTTTTTCAAAATTTTTTCACTTTTTTACACTACATTTCACCAAAAATTATAATTTCAAAAATTATGGCTAAACACAACTTCAACTCCAACTCTAACTTCAAAAATTTCAAAAAAAGTAAAAACAAAATTGATATTTATGGCCAAACAGCACCTAAAATTTTTAAAAACTTACTTTTAAAAAAAAATCACTTTTTTTCACTTTTTTTATAACTATATTTCACCAAAAATTACAATTTTAAAAACAATGAACAACTCTAATTCTAACTCCAAAATTCCAAAAAAAAGTAAATTTTTTGGTATCTATTAATAAACGGGGCCATAAATAAACTCAAGATACTCGAAGACTTCTTCAGGAAGTTTTGGCTAGTCCAAACTCTAGAGTACAAAATAATTTGTAAATCCCAAGATAACTTTTAAATACTCTATTCAGTCTAGAATAAGTGAATTATATGAGGTGTGGCACACTTTTAAGAAGTTAATTAATTACATTTTTCAAAGAGTTATTGGACAATATTACCCTTTTTTTCCCCAAAGTACTTTTCTTAAAAGTAGAAACAATCTGCATTGAGAATTGAAAAAAGTTGTAGAACCTTTAGGGAGAAGGGTAGCTTTGAAAAAGTTTAATTAATAACCCCTTATACTTTAGAGCATTCATTTATTCTCGATGAAAAATAAGTACTAGCAATTCAACTATTTTATAATAGACGGAGTAAAAGACAATACATTAATTTTGGCAATAAAAGGTAAAAGTTGGAAGTTATGGATAACGATAGGAGAAAAAGATGTTGCGGCAAGAAATAGTATTTTATACCTCATATAACATATAGTAAATCGTATGAAACTTTTTTAGTTTTTTATTTTACAAATTAACGAGTTCAAATCTTATATTATTGGAGTCCGCCGATCTATATATATATATATATATATATATATATATATATATATATATATATATATATATATATATATAATAAATCTAGGCAAAAAAGAGTAATATGACACTCTCTTTGGCCAAAAAACTATTCATTTTTTTCTTTTCTTTTTTGGCACTTTCTCCCTATTTTCTGTTCATCTTTTGCTAGAATGAATGTCCTAATTATTAATAATTGAATAAGTTTCTAATTTCTTGTAATTATGAATTAAGAAGATATGCCCAAATTACACATTTAATATTAGGAGTAAGCAGCCATTGTCAAATATAGAACCCAACGAGATTGGAGTCGAATCCCACAGAGAATACAATGAAGAAATATACTTGTTAAGTGTAACGCTAGATTATTAGTCTATATTTCAAGGGAGAGGGGAATATAATAGTAATTGGTTTGATGTTTGTTCATTAATGATTAAGAGTTATTAAAGGATGTAAACTATTCGTAAATGGGACCAAGGTTGTGGTTCCAATGGAAAGTAATGCGCTTGAGTATCAATTCAACTTATTCATATGCCTAGATGTATTAAACCAAGGGTCACGTGAATCTTGCTAAAAGTTTTCTAACCAAATTAGCAAATTTCATTCTAGGCTTTTCCAAGCCCTAGAATGGTTTGTAAGAGAACACCCATTTAGCCTCAACTAGCTTTCTTATTCCTAGCTCAAGTTATTAGATGGATTTAATGACCCAAATTGTTGCTATTAACTCTTTTCCTAACCTCTACTTTTTTTTCCAAGCAAAGTAATGGTAATAAGGCACAAGTAATATTGTACACCATCACAAGACATTCAAGCATTAAGAGTTTATAGAAAACACCATTAGCATACAAATGAAGTATAAATATGAAACTTAATCACATAACTAACACATTTGGTCCCACAACCTTAGCCGAAGAGTTTAGCCACTAATATTCATTAAAAGTAAAGCAATAGTAAAAAGTGTATTTATAAAGCTTACAAAAGTATTGGAAGGAGAAGATGACAAAAGTGAAAGAATCTTTTAAAAGCTCCACCAAACAATAATAAATGAGCTCCACAAAAAGACAACTTAAAATCTGTAGAATAATGAGTCCAAAACCCTAGAAAATCTATTTATAAACTTTCCAAAACGGGAACAATTTCTAGACAAAAATACCCTTGCGCATCTAGTGTGAATCGCACTTGGTGTAGCATGTGCAACCTGCGAATCGCAGGTTGCACCAAAGCTTCACAGGTACTGTATCTTCAAGCACCTGTGGTGCAGCATCTGCTGCATCAGGTACGACTCGCATGCACCACATGCGACTCGCATGTGGTGCTCGCAGGTTCTGCACCACTATCTTCAGTTTTAGCCATCTCTGTCATCAGATGGTGCAGCACCTGCGACTCGCAGATGATGTTTTGGTTCACTTTAGCTGGTTTTTTGTTTCATTTTGCCTCAATTTTCTTCCAACACTTGTTATTCTACAAATCAACCCAAAAACACGAGAAACGACATCAAAAGTACTTGAGGATTCACAAAAGACTAAGCAGTTGGCATCGAATGCGCCGTAATTTTACGACACATCAACACCCCTAAACATATATTTTTGCTTATCCTCAAGCAATTAAAGCAAAACTATAATATATGACAATTGCTAAGGTACTACAGTGATGATAATGATCAGTCAAAACACATCCATTTAAAATATGATTCCCCCCCCCCCCCCCCCCCCCTCTTGTTGCCAAACATGGTGCATTTCCTCAAAGGTCGAGCATTAACTAACCGTTTCACTTGGTGACACAATGTTACTCTAGCTTTTAAGGAACGACTTCAAATGATGTGTCAAGAAGTAATTCTTTCATTGAGCTTAGTAATCCACACGCCCTCACAAAAAGACTAAAGAAAGTCCCACACACACATAGCAACTGGGACAAAAGATGAATAAGGAGAGAACAACTCACCCTCATAAAAGATGATGTATAAGTACACAAATGCGATGCCATAAGCTTGCCCTTTAAGTATTTCTCCACTAATATAAACACACTTTGTTCAAAATCAACTAGGACTTGCGGGTTATAATGAAGGTTCGGGGTTAAGGTGGGGTGTATTTTGGGTAAGAGTGACTTGTCGTCTCCCTAAGAATTTTCGAACACACTTCCTTCACCTAATTCGTCCCTTCTTCATCATTTAAGCATTTACCGCCCATTAGTACCTCCTTTATCCAACACCATTATTACCTCCTTAGCTTCCCCATTTATTTCTTAAGTCACAACTATTATTTACACACTTGTGTTCACAACTACACATACAATCAATATGTACACATACACACCCCTTCTATACATACATATATATACCTTTTTTTTTAGTATTCCCTTAAACTTCCCATCACATACCGCACCATTTTTTACCAAGCACCACCCCCAAACTTAGGCGTTTGTGCCAATTTTAGCATATTCGAATTACTTAGGGAGATAGGGTGCCAAAAGTGAGTAAACAAGGGAAAAAGGAACAGGGCTTGTCAAAAGGTCGTACTGAAAGAAAAGAAAAACAAAGTTAAGGCTCGAAAAGGGGTTAACTAGGGTAGATATGCAATGGGTAGGAATATTTATGTCACGAACCAACCGATGAGTCTGAACCATACTGAACATCAAGGACACATAAATGGCATAAAATGATCTCACAAAAGGGAAACATCAAAACTCTGTACAACCTGTATATACATATACATACTGAAGAACAGTGCAAGCTAGCTAGGCTGCTACATATACTGTACACAAAAGAATGGGAGCCGACAAGGCTACATCATCTGACTAATACGTACAACTGTCTACATACCTCTACTGGAATGAAAGATGTAGAAAGGACGGGACAGGACCCGTCATACCCATATGCATATACATCTCAAAAGGCTAGCATACGAAACTAAACTGCTACTCCGAATCAATGGAGCGCACTGACCACTACTGAATAGAGTCCTACTAAGCTGGACCACCTGTCGGTCTACCTGAACCTATAGGCATGAACACAGCCCCCCGAGCAACGGGGAGTCAGTACAGATAATGTACTGAGTATGAAAGGCATAAGAACAATCATATACATATAAGAGTCATGGATAAAATCTGAACTCATAAGCTGAAGTAACTGTCTGCATGTATTTGTATGAACTAGTATCTGCATGAACCTGCATAACTGACTATGCCTCTGTGGGCGCACAATATGCATGCTCTTAATGATAATCAAGCTCATATACATAAATATAGGTCATAGTGCTGAGAAACGTTCAGCCTGATCCACATTGTCACGACCCAGCCCCGTGGGCCGCGATTGGTGCCCTATTTGGACACCCAAACTGACTTACGTACCAGATCGACATATCAAAGATTTACTCAGACTTAACATACGTTATTTCAAACAGATACTAAGAACAAATGTCATCTTAAGCGGTTTCCTGTGCAGAAATATCATATCAAATCCGGTAGGCTGGCGGAATACACATCGCCCAGATATACAAACATATACAAACATATGGGCCGTTTTGGCCATAACAGCAACCGGGACCGCTTAAGGCACATATCATAAAGAGAAACGAACAAGCATGACCCATGACCCACATATATGACTACAGGCCTCTACCAAACATAACAGAAACATATGACGGGACAGGGCCCTGCCGTACCCCAGATAGTCATACATATATACAGAGACATATACAATGAAAGGTCTTTACCACAAATATGGGCTCCGAGTCAAAGGAGCACTCCAGAGTAGCAGAATGTATCCTACACTGGC
The DNA here is from genome assembly GCF_019175385.1 of Lycium barbarum. Classification (NCBI taxonomy): domain Eukaryota; kingdom Viridiplantae; phylum Streptophyta; class Magnoliopsida; order Solanales; family Solanaceae; genus Lycium; species Lycium barbarum. The sequence goes on along the minus strand of NC_083348.1, from coordinate 63,857,220 downwards.
GAGTCACCAGAACAAACGTCTGTACCTGCGGGCATGAAACGCAGCCCCCGAAGAAAGGGGGTCAGTACGAAATACGTATTGAGTATGTAAAGCATAAAGTACAGTAATCCAAATCAGAACTGAAATAAGGAGTATGGAAGCGGTTACAATCTCAGTATATCAAACCTGTTTTAAAAACATACGTAATGCAAATAACAATCATGCATAAGGCTCAGGAACGTGGTCGCCACTCCGACACTGGCGCCACAACACATCATACTCCAGAAGGTTTCAAATCTCCGTACAATCCCCGAACATATCATATCATCTTATCATATCACACATCAGAACATATCATATGCCATATCACATCATAACGCCGTATGTAAGCGGTACCCGGCCCTATGGCGAGGTCTCGGGTACCGTAACACATCATACTGCCGAATATAACATAGTGCGCACGATCACAAAACCGGCCCGGGATCCGGCGAACATAGTAGTAGGCACGAGCGGAGTAGTGCGGAAACCATATGCATATAAATAAATAAATTTCAAAACTCGATGAACAAATATATTTACGGCATCCGAAGGCTCAGAAATCAGTTTCGGGTCAATCGGAGTTAGTATACGAAAGTTACAAACTTTTGAAGTACAGAACTTTCTAAAAGCATTTCAGAAGCTCTTTTCGGAAATTCAAGTGACATCATATTAGGGGAACTTTCAACCATTACTATGGAGCAAATCAAATTGAGCCTTTAAAATCATATGTACGTATCAAAATATATGTATCCAAAACTTTAGCCATATCAAATATTTTTCGGACATCATTATGGATCACAAATTCATACTAGGAAACTTGCGGATAACATTACGGATCAAATCAAATGGGGACTTTAAGAACATATTTTTATATCGAAATATTCATCAAAGGCTTTAGTCTTCTCGTTTTTCTTTCGAACAACATTCGGAACATAACAAATAGAATCTTTGAACATCATAAAATATGTATCCAGTCATATGGAATAACTTATGGAGGTCAAAGATGTTAGCCATCCTAATGGCTCTAAGAATAGAATTTTCTTTAGGAGCATACTTATACGTTATTTGTTCATTCCAAAAAGGTCATGTCAAAAGAAAGAAAGGTAGGCTTTACATACCTCAATCGCTCGCTAACAAATCCCAATCACTCGCTAGACAAATCCCGACTCAAGTCTCGGGTTCTCCAAGATCTACAATAGCGTTATTAATTACCAAACATTAGCTATAAGTACTTAGAAATCCAAATTCTAGCTAGTACTTGTCTACAGAAATTTCGGCAGCATCTCCCCTGTAATTCCACCACCCCGAGAATTTAACTCGGCCAAATTCATCAACAACCACACCAACGATACCAACAACCATAATATTAGTCATCAAAAATCAATTTAAACGCATTCTAACATTAATAACTTTCCTTTCAACATAATTCATCAACATTCAATTCAACTACGAATTTTCAAGCCGATATCGACACTTACATATTCACTACTAATTCAAGATCATTCAAGTACAATTCAAAAGCATTTCATACCATTCTACAAAATATACAACAATCCCACCAAAAACTATAATTCACCCGAAACCTCCAACCTTCGACACAACATTCACAACACATTTTTCATCTTCCAATTTCATCAACAACAACCACAATTTGCACCTTAACAATTCCATTTCCATAATTGCATAAAACTATAATAAATCACAAAATTTCCTACAACAACCTAACAACCAATTTTTCATGCCAACTTGAACTACTATTCTTCCATTTACATCACAAGGCCACAACAACACAATTAACAAGCTAAATAAAATTAATTCATCTTCTCCTCACCATAACAACATCACACGGCCACATATACTTACACACACCCATACGGCTCACTCAACACACAACAATTCCATGATTTTCATTCAATTCTACTCACTATATCATATATAAATCTTCCATAACAAGAAAATGATAGAATTCTTACCTTTTCCCAATTTTTCCACTTTCTAAAAACAAGTACTTTCTTGCCTCAAAATTTATACCACGTTGAAGAGGGTCTTGAGCTTAGTAGGAATACTAGAAAATTAGGATTTTTGGATCAAAGATTGATGGGCAAAATTTTTTTTCTTTTCCTTGTCTTGGCCGGAGGCCTTCTTGCTCTCTCTCTCTTTCTCTTTGTTTTGTTTCTTGAATGTTCTAATGGAAGACATATAATAGGCCCTCTTTATTTATTCATCACATGGATCAATTTATCATGGGCTTGGGCCCCCTTTTTTCCTCCACATGGCCGGCCACCACTTATATGAATTGGGCCTTTTTTTCATTTCTTTTGAGCCCAATTAGTTATGGGTCTTATTTTGTAATTCCCGAAACTAATTTTCAAAATTCCCAATTTCCCAATTTTGCCCTTAGCCTTACTCCATATTTCCACACCAACATTTCATGAACAACACACACACACACACACACACACACACACACACATATATATATATATATATATATATATATATATATATATATATATATATATATATAATAAAAATCAAATTATGGCCTTATTTCTTACAAGTCAAAAATTACTTCGAATTTTCCGAAGGTGCAAAATTACGGGATGTAACATCCTCCCCCCCCCCCCCCCCCCCCCTTAGAACATTCGTCCTCGAATGTTAAATTAGCCTTATAGGTCTTACAATTATTTCGGGGGAGATTCTTTATGTGGACAGCACATATAAATCATTCATTAATCAATATAACCAATTACGGAATGTAGATTACCTGTAGGCATAGGAAACAAGTTGGGGTACTTCTTCTTCATTTCATCCTCTGCTTCCGAGGTCATTTCTTCTGTGTTATTGTTTCGCCACAAGACCTTAACAGAAGGTACATCTTTGGTGCGCAGTCTCCTCACCTAACGATCCAAAATAGCCATAGGCTGTTCTTCATAAGACAATTCCTTCGTTACCTGAATATCTTCTATGGGGAATACTCTGGAAGGATCACCAATACATTTACGGGGCATTGACACATGAAATACCGGATGTACTGCCTCCAGATCAGATGGTAAGTCTAACTCGTAGGCGACCTCGCCTATTTTCCGAATAATCTGATAAGGCCAAATATATCGCGGACTGAGCTTTCCTTTTCTGCCGAATCTTATCACACCTTTCATAGGCGACACTTTCAGGAATACCCAGTCACCAATCTGGAACTCTAACGGTCGACGTCGTTTATCTGCATATGATTTTTGTCGACTTTGTGCTGCTAATAACCGTTCCCGAATAAGTTTCACCTTATCGACTGCTTGCTGGATCATATCTGGCCCGATCAATTTAGTTTCACCCACATCGAACCAACCAATCGGAGATCTGCACTTTCTACCATATAAGGCTTCTTCATACGGTGCCATCTGGAGGCTGGAATGATAGCTGTTATTATAAGCAAATTCGATAAGCGGCAAATGATCATCCAGCTACCTCTGAAATCAATAATACAGGCCCGTGGTATATCTTCCAGCGTCTGAATAGTACGCTCGGCCTGTCTGTCGGACTGAGGATGGAATGTTGTGCCAAGACTCACCTGAGTGCCCAATCCTTCCTGAAATGACCTCAAAAAATTTGCTGTAAACTGGGCACCCCTGTCGGTTATAATAGATATAGGAACTCCTATGAAGCCTCACTATCTCTTCAATATACAATCTGGCATAATCCTCGGTCGAATAAGTAGTCCTGACCGGAAGAAAATGGGCTGATTTTGTCAGCCTATCAACAATAACCCAAATACAATTATACCTGTGTGGAGTGCGCGGTAAACCTGTAATGAAATCCATATTAATTATTTCCCATTTCCAAGCTGGGATTTCCATTTCTTGCAATAATCCGCCGGGCTTTTGATGCTCGATCTTAACTTGCTGGCAATTTGGGCACTGAGCAACGAACTTTGCAATGTCTCTTTTCATACCATCTCACCAATATAAACATCTGAGGTCATGGTACATTTTAGTGGATCCAGGATGAACAGAATATCGAGCATAACCTGTCGCCGCAGCCCTGCGACATCAGGTACACATAACCTGCCTTTATATAATAATACTCCGTCAAGTGTAATCTCGAACGGAATCTTCTCCTTATCAAGGGTTGTATCTCTGTACTGTACCATAATAGGATCCTCACTGACGTCGTTTTACTTCTTTTATAGTAGACGATTCAGCAACTTCTCGGACAGAAACCCCAATATTTCCAAAATCGGCCAAACAGACTTCAAGACTGGCTAGCTGATGAATCTCACGAACTAATTCCTTCTTCTCTGGACACACATCGGTCAAACTGCCCATAGATTTGCGACTAAGTGCATCTGCCACAACATTAGCTTTTGCAGGATGATACAAAATATCGACGTCATAATCTTTCAATAATTCAAGCCATCTTCTTTGCCGCAAATTCAGCTCCTTTTGCTTAAAATATACTGAAGGCTCTTGTGGTCCGTATAGATATCAACATGGACCCCATATAAGTAATGCCGCCATATCTTCAAAGCATGAATCACCGCGGCTAATTCCAGATCGTGGGTGGGATAATTTCTCTCGTGCGGTCTGAGCTGCCGGGAAGCATAGGCTATAACTCGACCATGCTGCATTAATACACAACCTATCCCAATACCAGAAGCATCACAATAAACGACATACCCGTCAGACCCCTCTGGAAGAGCTAGAACCGGAGCTGTAATTAATATTTTCCTTCAGCAACTGGAAACTGCGTTCACAAGCATCGGTCCACTGAAATTTTGCTGCCTTCTGAGTTAGCTTTGTTAATGGTGCCTCAATAGAAGCAAAATTCTCCACAAATCTCCTGTAATATCCGGCTAATCCCAGAAAACTGCGTACCTCATTCGGTGTCGTAGGCCTAGGCCAATTCTTTACAGATTCGATCTTCTGTGTGTCAATTGTTTCCATTTATACTTACTTTACTTTCACCCGCTTCCCCCCTTTGGGGTTGTACTTATACCATATCCATGTCTTTTCTTTATAGTTTATAACTTGATTATCTTCGTACGAGACATTAACAAAATCACGAGGCGATGAGAACTCTCGATTATATAGTACAAAATCTTATCTGATGGCTGGTACTCAAGTAATGTAATTAATGTGGTAATTTATCCGAAGCCATGTTCCATTTATTCCGATCAATAATTAGCTAGTGCTTATAGTCGTTTCAAATTCTCCATTAGGTAGCACTTATATTCTAATGATAAATGTCCCCAAACGTTCTTATGACACTATCTTTATCCCAATGAATATCGTCTATTTCTTCTGATAAATTCACAATACATCAGTTGTTTCGCAAATCCACAATCCTTGTCCGGTAAAAATTTCACTATTCCCGAGGTGAAGTCGCATATACGCAGTACTCTTTTATGCCTCATACTCTTTCTCTCTTGTTGTATATCAAATGCTAACTTCTAACTTACCCGAAATCATATCGAATTTTTCTTAATAGTGGTCTTGTCTTATTATCGTTTCGTCGCACTACATCTTTAAGTCCATAACTATATGTTTCCCCTTTTATTCTATACTCATACTCAATTAATTACGTCTGTCTTGGGTACTTCCTTTAGTATTTCTTTCATTTCTCCAGTCTATGTCCATCTTTTATTTCGTGCACGAGGAATCTCATGCTATTCCCGTATCCTTCAGAGAATACAACTTCTATGTAAGCCCTTTCTCATTTTCAAATCATGTTCTGTTTATCTCTTTTTATTCTTATCACACCAGTCATTTCTGGTATTTGTTCTGTCTTGTTGCTCGTCTTTTCCTAGATCATCTTTAGTACTTCACCGACAACACATAAAATATATGATCCTAGACAGCCCACAAGTTTAAGTTTTTATTCCACAAATTCCATCTCCAATTAGTCGATGAGAACTGATAAAATGTTACTACAAGGTATTCTCCAACCACCCGCAGAAGAAAACTAGAGCCCGACAAGCACCACAGAACTTCTTAGTACTTAATTCACATAGTTTACCTCCATATTTTTTTTGAGTCATGAGTGAATCATTTAATTCCCAACTGCTTGTCATACGCTTTGTATTCTTCCAATATGGTGAAACTTAATCGCCGGACATTTTTGCCCTTCGACATAGGCTTTTTCTAAAGCAAAATGTGGTTGGAACGTATTCTGGTCCGTTTAAATGAATTGCGAATTCGCTGCTCACATATGCTTTCTCGAAATAAAATTTCCCAAATAAGGATGATGCTTCTTACGAATGACATGAAGGGTATCTCTTAAGCTTTAATCCAACATAATAGATTTAACCTATCGGTATCGACTTTCAAAACATATTAAGAACTTATATCTCATTCTCCTTTTTATATTTCTGGAAAAATTGGGGCAGAGGTTCCTTTGTACTTCTTACTATCCCAAAACCTGCACGCAGGAAATACCAACAATGCCTCACAGGGCCAACATATATACGTATATATCATATCGTATCATAGCCACACAGGGCTAACAATTTCAAGTAAAAGTATGAAGATGTCGAGACTTACCTCACATGTCCAACTCAACTGCACCTGTTACACTTTCCTGTTTACTTTCCCTTTCAATCTTCAACTTTATATTTCAATCGTACTTCAAATACCTTACCCGACATACATCTTTCATACCATTGCTTACCTGTGTACTGTGTAGCTTCCAATATCATCAGTCACTTTCTTCTATCGATGTCGTTCTTCAGCTGAAATCAAGGGTTAGTAAAAGGAATTTCATTTCCTATGGCTGGGCTCTATCGCACGGTCTAAGATCGAAAGAAAGGTAACACCCTAAATGTCCTGTAGCCTCCTGTTTATAGATGTGGTGCACAACACACCGATAAGCAAGACTCTACTAGACACGGCCTGTAGACATTCCGAGGACAAACCGCTCTGATACCACTTCTGTCACGACCCAGCCCCGTGGGCCGCGACTGGTGCCCTATTTGGACACCCAAACTGACTTACGTACCAGATCGACATATCAAAGATTTACTCAGACTTAACATACGTTATTTCAAACATATATTAAGAACAAATGTCATCTTAAGCGGTTGCCCGTACAGAAATATCATATCAAATCCTGTAGGCTGGCGGAATACACATCGCCCAGATATACAAACATATACAAACATATGGGCCGTTTTGGCCATAACAGCAACCGGGACCGCTTAAGGCACAGATCATAAACAGAAACGAACAAGCATGACCCATGACCCACATATATGACTACAGGCCTCTACCAAACATAACAGAAACATATGACGGGACAGGGCCCCGCCGTACCCCAGATAGTCATACATATATACAGAGACATATAAAATGAAAGGTCTTTACCACAAATATGGGCTCCGAGTCAAAGGAGCACTCCAGAGTAGCAGAATGTATCCTACACTGGTGAGTCACCAGAACAAATGTCTGTACCTGCGGGCATGAAACGCAGCCCCCGAAGAAAGGGGGTCAGTACGAAATATGTACTGAGTATGTAAAGCATGAAGTACAGTAATCCAAATCAGAACTGAAATAAAGAGTATGGAAGCGGTTACAATCTCAGTATATCAAACCTATTTTAAAAACATATGTAATGCAAATAACAATCATGTATAAGGCTCAGGAACGTGGTCGCCACTCCGACACTGGCGCCACAACACATCATACTCCAGAAGGTTTCAAATCTCCGTACAATCCTCGAACATATCATATCATCATATCATATCACACATCAGAACATATCATATGCCATATCACATCATAACGCCGTATGTAAGCAGTACCCGGCCCTATGGCGAGGTCTCGGGTATCGTAAAAAATCATACTGCCGAATATAACATAGTGCGCACTATCACAAAACCGGCCCGGGATCCGGCGAACGATATCATAGTAGTAGGCACGAGCGGAATAGTGCGGAAACCATATGCATATAAATAAATAAATTTCAAAACTCAATGAACAAATATATTTACGGCATCCGAAGGCTCAGAAATCAGTTTCGTGTCAATCGGAGTTAGTATACGAAAGTTACAAACTTTTGAAGTACAGAATTTTCTAAAAGCATTTCAGAAGCTCTTTTCGGAAATTCAAGTGACATTCATATTAGGGGAACTTTCAACCATTACTATGGAGCAAATCAAATGGAGCCTTTAAGATCATATGTACGTATCAAAATATATATATCCGAAACTTTAGCCATATCAAATATTTTTCGGACATCATTATGGATCACATATTCATACTAGGAAACTTGCGGATAACATTACGGATCAAATAAAATGGGGACTTTAAGAACATATTTTCATATCGAAATATTCATCAAAGGCTTTAGTCTTCTCGTTTTTCTTTCGAACAACCTTCGGAACATAACAAATAGAATCTTTGAACATCATAAAATATGTATCCAGTCATATGGAATAGCTTATGGAGGTCAAAGATGTTAGCCATCCTAATGGCTCTAAGAATAGAATTTTCTTTAGGAGCATACTTATACGTTATTTGTTCATTCCAAAAAGGTCATGCCAAAAGAAATAAATGTAGGCTTTACATACCTCAATCGCTCGCTAACAAATCCCGATCACTCGCTAGACAAATCCCGACTCAAGTCTCGGGTTCTCCAAGATCTACAATAGCGTTATTAATTACCAAACATTAGCTACAAGTACTTAGAAATCCAAATTCTAGCTAGTACTTGTCTACAGAAATTTCGGCAGCATCTCCCCTGTAATTCAACCACCCCGAGAATTTAACTCGGCCAAATTCATCAACAACCACACCAACGATACCAACAACCATAATATTAGTCATCAAAAATCAATTTAAACGCATTCTAACATTAATAACTTTCCTTTCAACATAATTCATCAACATTCAATTCAACTACGAATTTTCAAGTCGATATCGACACTTACATATTCACTACTAATTCAAGATCATTCAAGTACAATTCAAAAGCATTTCATACCATTCTACAAAATATACAACAATCCCACCAAAAACTATAATTTACCCGAAACCTCCAACCTTCGACACAACATTCACAACACATTTTTCATCTTCCAATTTCATCAACAACAACCACAATTTGCACCTTAACAATTCCATTTCCATAATTGCATAAAACTATAATAAATCACAAAATTTCCTACAACAACCTAACAACCAATTTTTCATGCCAACTTGAACTACTATTCTTCCATTTACATCACAAGGCCACAACAACACAATTAACAAGCTAAATAAAATTAATCCATCTTCTTCTCACCATAACAACATCACACGGCCACATATACTTACACACACTCACACGGCTCACTCAACACACAACAATTCCATGTTTCAATTCTACTCACTATATCATATATAAATCTTCCATAACAAGAAAAGGATAGAATTCTTACCTTTTCCCAAATTTTCCACTTGCTAAAAACAAGTACTTTCTTGCCTCAAAATTTATACCACGTTGAAGAGGGTCTTGAGCTTAGTAGGAATACTAGAAAATTAGGATTTTTGGATCAAAGATTGATGGGCAAATTGTTTTTTCTTTTCCTTGTCTTGGCCGTGAGGCCTTCTTGCTCTCTCTCTCTCTCTCTCTCTTTGTTTTGTTTCTTGAATGTTCTAATGGAAGACATAGAATAGGCCCTCTTTATTTATTCATCACATGGATCAATTTATCATGGGCTTGGGCCCCCTTTTTTCCTCCACATGCCCGGCCACCACTTATATGAATTGAGCCTTCTTTTTTTTTTTTCATTTCTTTTTAGCCCAATTAGTTATGGGTTTTATTTTGTAATTCCCGAAACTAATTTTCAAAATTCCCAATTATTCCCTTGGCCTTCCTCCATATTTCCACACCAACATTTCATGAACAACACACACACACACACACACACACACACACACATATATATATATATATATATATATATATATATATATATATATATATATATATATATATAATAAAAATCAAATTATGGCCTTATTTCTTACAAGTCAAAAATTACTTCGAATTTTCCGAAGGTGCAAAATTACGGGATGTAACACATATACCATATAATAGTAATGCCGAGGAACGTATGACCCGATCTATATATCATATAATAGTAATGCCGAGGAACGTACGGCCCGATCCATATATCATATAATAATAATAGTGCCGAGGAACGTACGATCCGATCCATATATCATCATCAAGTGCACCAGCTGATCAGGTGGTACTGCGCATATAACGCCTACCCATTGTCCATACCCCATATACATCTAACACTTGCGTATATAACGCCTTCTGGTCACGGGTCAAAATACGTATATATGAATGAATGTAATGCATGAATAACTGTATACATAAAGCTAGACCCATGAACAGAAGGAGCAACCATAAACGGGGTACATGAACATCGAAGACTGAAGTACTCCCTAGGTTTCTAAGAGTGGAGTAATATAGAAGCTCGCTTACTCGTTTGTTGGTTCATATCGTAAGATCATGCCAAAGAAGGAAAGGATATCCTTAACATACCTTGACGTATATCAAATCGCCCAACTTCTACCTCTTGAACTTGTAAATCTGCAATTAAGATGACGTAGGCCTCAATTAGACTATTTACCTCGCTTACTAACCATCCTCAAATACATCTAAAGCTTAACGAATTATAGACAATAATTTTCTTTGTAAGCTTACAACTCTTCAACTTCTCATTTGATCCAACATCATCCATAATACCCATAACACAATGACAACACACACACACACACACACAAACATATATATATATATATATATATCAAAATATACTTAAATCCATTTCCAATCATCTCTTAAAATAACCCTAAATCACTATATTACCCTTCATCAACTTACCACTTCCATAAGTATCCTCCCTCTACTTAAAATCACTAAAACTCTTGATAATAAACTCAAATACAAGGGTAGAAACCAATCACATACCTTGAGGGGGTCTTAGATTCCAAAGATCAACTTCAACTCTAACTTCCTAAGCTTCATAACTTGAAGAAACCCTAGAAGCAATCTTCTTCTTCACAAGCACGGGTTCACGGGGCTCGGATCTTGCCAAAACTCCACTAATATGGTATAAAATGTTGGGAGAGAAGTATTAGGGGTTTTCTCTGACTTGGAATGGAGGAAAGTGAGAAATAAGTCGTGAACCACATATTTATACTAGGAATTAAAAAGGCTACAGCGGTGCATTTCGACGAGCGGGTCGATGACCAGTCGACGGTCCGTCGATCTGCGCTTGCAGATGCAAGGCTGCGCAACCCTGTCGATGCCGCACATTGACGGTCCGTCGACCATGTTGACCACCCGTCGGTGATGACTGGTGTCTGCAGATTTTCTCAGATTCAGTTCAGATCGCGTCGATTCGATTCGCTCAACTTCTAATCGTGTAAACTGCCAGGAATACCTGCTGTTACCCTCGTACATGGAGCAAGACACTTTCTACCTCCAAACTCGGGCTCAGGTCTCTATTCTAAAGGCATACCCGACTAGGAAACCATAGGTTTTACTATGACGCAAATGAGAGGCGTAACAATTTAGGTTTATTGGCAATCCAATGAAAGTCTAATATCCTCTTTCAAACAAGTGTAGTTTAGGATTTTGCCTTGAGACACTTTCCGGGCAAGGTATAGATCACAATTATGCACAAGACTAGAACAATAAAATCTCACAACACATGGCATATGGGTTACTTGACTATTTCCTAATTACTTCTCAACCCCTCATCCTACGTTTTGCAAAACAACCATGTCACTAAATGAGTCATGTTAGTGTTGCTCTTTCCCTTTAAGTACAGATGTACTAAAAAAAAATTAGGAGGAGTATCATTAAAACAAGACGGAAATACAAACAAGATGAAAACATGAACAAGGTGAAAACATTTATGCTATTAACTGATCAGCCATCACTATCATACTTGGCAATGAAAAACTAAGAGTACACAAAACATAACCAACAAATAAAACATGAATCATGAGTTATCCCACCCCCAACAAAAAGAACATGCACTGTCCCCAATGCATCAAATGTAGTACAAGAGATGAGTATCTCACGAAGGACACGTCAGGCATCCGATGGTGTCTGATCAGAAGGGAGGACCTCCAACGAAGGCCCTATGAATGGAGCCATCTCAGTATCATCCTTTGTTGTTGCCTCTGGCCCGGTTTCACTATCTTAGGGCCCACAGACAGTGGCAATGGTGTGTCAACTAGAGAGGCAGCGGATGCACTGGCCTCACCCGCCCTCGGGGGTTGGGATACCCCCCTCGACTTCCTGCTCGCCTCAAAGGACTGTTGCATGGCCACATATGTGTCAATCTTGTCCTCAGGAATACTAGCAGCCCGGGCTGAAGTAAGTGCCTCCTCAAGGCGCTTTCTCTCTCGGGTCTCCTGCTCTGTCTCACCAACTCGAAATGGTTGTACCCTCTCAATAGCAGGGTTACCCTCAGGCTCCTCGTCGAACTCTTCCTCACTTTCCTCTTCCTTCTCCGCTTCTTCTTCTTCCTCATTTTCTTCTTCTTCCCCAGCTATCTCCTTAACTCTTTTCCCCGAAGGCATGGCAGGTGTTGTGGGCCCAGTGGAGAATAAGGAGGTATCGAATGGAAGAATGGGTGCTCTGAGCTCAATGTCCGGAACTTTCAACACCTGAATATCCTTCTTGACCTTTGTCAGGTCTGCCCGAATGGCTGGAAGTCCTCCTTTACCACCCCCCTCAATACCCTCCAACCGACGATCGATCTGGCGTACATGCTCCTTAATTTTGTCCTTCTCATTCCGAATATCTGTGACAGCCTGAGTATATGGTGCCATCACTGCCTTAATAGCCTTTTTCATAAAATTAGGAAGCTTCTCCACCAGCTAATTTACTTTAGCATCCATTGCCCAAACACTCGCATACCCTCGTTAGAAACCCCACGAGCTGCTGTGGTGGATGGTGGAATGAGAGAAGAGGGAACAGTAGTGGAAGATGAAGCACTCGGAGGGTCAAGCCCCAGAGCGGGAGGCAGGAACTAGGAGTTGTCGCATCATCATCTATGGCCAAGTCCTCGGGCTCAAGAATGTAAGCATCAAGTACTGTTGCCGAGGCTCTCGACTCTGAACTCACCCGCTTTCTCTTTCTAGTCCCTGGTTCTAACTGGTTGTAATCTATCATTTAGTCAGCCTTTAACACCCTGTCCACCCGAGGAATATCACGAACCTTCTTTGTTTAGCATAATTCAGTGATCAAGCAAGGAAAAAGGAATGATGTGCCCTTTTGAGTGGACTTATTCTTGATCTCATCTCTGATAATTACCCCCACATTGACGAGGTACCCGGACATGAGTGAAGCAATGAGAATACACTTCGCAATGGGTATGTCGGTGTTGTTCTTGGAGGGAATCACCCGCGATGATACTAGTGATAGCCAAAACTAAGCTTCACGGTTGAAAGTGTTCTTCTCAATGGAGACAGATGGATCCAGCCATGGCGGAGTCCCTGAGGCAATTACTGAAGCAACCCACTCTCGCTGCTCCTCCGGGTTCTCCATCCTTAAATCATATTCAGAATTCACCGGAGGCTAGCCTTCAATAGGGTCTGTTTCTCTTCGCTGCTCATATATGATGGAAGTTATGGTATCGACAGCGCAATCAATATCCTTCCCCCAAATCGGAACCCAACAAAAGTGTTCCACATTTTTCTTGGGGTGGAGGCGCGAGATTTTTGCATTTAACTTGGTCTCATAAGCCGCATAGAGTTCCATCACAAGGGCTGAGCAGTATTCAGTTGACTGCATAAAATAGGTCCACCTCAAGGCCTCGAGCATACGAATAATACCCGGGCATTGGTCTTGTAGACCATCCAAAGTGACCCTCTTTTCTACAATAAAGCGCCGGAATGGATTTTCATCGGGCCTAATAATGCTCCAAGACTTGTACAGGTCCCTGGATCCAGGCACGGTGAAACTTTGCTCCATCGCTTCCCTTCTTTCACCTCTTGTGACGGCATCCTCGGGCTCAGGTAAGGAAACCTCATTTGTCCCCTCTTCAAATTGAGGGACTAGATCCGCAGGTGCCATTTGTTTTCTGCTAGAGGTGGAGGCTTGTCATGTTGCTCTTTTTCCTCCACCTTGTGCTTTATCTGTTCTAGCCATCCTGCACATCACACAAAAATATACCCACTATTTATGGTGTTCTTTAAGTAATAAGAAAGAAGCAAGGCAAAATATAGCAAAGCAGGGTTGCATCATCGCCGAAACATCACATGCGAGTGGCATGTGTAGTGTCGCAGGTGCTGCACAATTGAAGTTCGATTCCTTGTTCTTAACTATCAACATCTGCTGCAGCAAGTGCGATTTGCATGTTCAACATGCAACTCACAGATGCTGCTCGCAGGTGAAGCATTGAACATACAATTTTTTTTTTTTTAATACAGGGTTATATACAAAACTCATATTCACAGGCAATCACATTTGCACACACATAAGACCATATACATGTAACTATTTCCCTTAAGAGGGCTGTCACCCCGTCTATCATTGGGAAAAACTATTTAATCAATCGGGACAACGTTTGATAGTCATCTCTCACAAAGACAATGCCAATTTTACAATTCTGAAAGCATCATGGGTCTTAGTCTATAGGTAATGTGCTTTTTAGGTACTCAAGAATTCCCCAAGGATGACAAAGGATCACACTTCCACAACATCTACGCACCCACAGGTTCATTTAGGCATTTCATCAAACAAGTTGTGTGCATTCATCAACAATCAATTTTTACAACAATGGGTACTCAAGAATTCCCCAGTCGCTATATAATTATGCAACCTCGTAGGATTACACAAGCATGGGTAATCAAGAATTTCCCATTGTTCATCAATTTCCAACAACCCATAAAATGTACAAGATAATTCTACCCAACTAACTAATTACACCAAGTGGAACGGCATGGAAATGACATGGAATTGAGAATCTCTTAGGCAGCACTTAATGTAAAGAAGAGTAGAGCGGACATACCTTGAGAGTTGATGACAGTTAGCACACTTGAAATTTTTGCCAAAGTAAAAGAGCAAAAAACAATAGTTATGATTTGTGGTGTGATTAAAAATGATTTGAGCGAATTGGGGTGATGGAATGATATAGAAGGGAAGAAGGAGAAAGGATGAGAGGGAAAAGGAAGAGGTGTAACTGATGAAATCATCAGTTACTTCTCTTATATTTAAAATTCAAAACATAGACGAGTCGAGTTGGCTTTTGACCCGAGAACTAACCACTTACCTGCACAACATGCGACTCGCATGTGGTGCAGCATGTGGAACATGCGAATCGCATGTTGTGCCTGTTCTTCGCACCTGTTGACAGATAATTTGGCTTCCTTGGCTTGAAATTTTGCACCACTTGCGAGACACAAGTGCTGCAGTGATGAGTCGTGAAATTACGCGATATTCGACGCTAATTCCTTAAGCTTTTGTGACTCCTTAAGCACTTTTGTTGTTACTTTTTGTGTTTTTATGTTGTTTTGTAGGAAAAGATGCCCGGAGAGCATAAAAGAGCAAAATGGATCAAAATGGACCAAAATGGAATAAAATAGAGCAAAACAAGCCAAGTAGCTGAAATGAGTGATCGGAAGAAACCAAGTGAAAAGAAAGTCAAAAAGAGGTCAAACTGGACATTTTTGCAAAACTGTCAAAACTGGACAGTTTTGCAAAAACGGGACAGATTTGCAAAACTGTCAAAAGTGGACAGTTTTGCAAAAACGGGCAGAATTGCAAAAACAGAAATATGGGGGCATATTTTGACATTTTTTGGACTTGGAAAAATTGGGGGGAGCTACAAAAGAGAGGCTATGGCAAAACATTTTCCATCTTTGGTCATTTTGCAAGTTTTGGAGGCTAGGGTTTTCACCTACACCATTGGAGGAGAAGATTGGAGCACTTTAATGAGATAATTCTTAAACCTTTCTTCAATTCCTTGTTTTGTATTGAATATTTTAGTGTGTAGTATTTCATTTCTAGACTTGAATCTTGTTTATGAAAATATTCTTGATTAAAGTTTGGATTGAAACTCTTGTTTTGCTTATGTATTGAATGATTCTTATTGCTATTGAAGTGGGTCTTTGTTGATTTAATTAATCTCGTTCTTGAATGTTTCCAAAGGGATTAGCTAACCCTAGGACTCACCCATTTACTTAGATTGAGCTTGGGAAAGGAAATCTAGGTTGGGAAAGATTAATTAACAAGAATTTGGGTCATTAAACTCATCTAATAACTTGAGCTCGGAAGAGGATAGTTACTTGAGGTTAAATTGATTGTGCCTAATATCACACTCTAAGGCTTGGAAAAGCTTAGAGTGAAATTCATTGATTTGGTTGGAAGACTTTCAATGAGATTTTAGAAATCATTATCTATTGACATAAACCCGTTCTTAGTTGTAAAATCGTGAAATACATTGGATCGTTACTTGAGTGTAATCTCCTATTATCCATGCTTGTGGCCATTGATCATTTTACTCACTTTCTAGGTAATTTTACATTTCCGCATTAGTCATAATTTTCTCAAAAACCCAAAATATTATCCATCGTTTGGCTTTAACTTAGTTGGTGAAAGTTCCTTACTTTCTTAATCGCCTAGCATATTGTTCCCTGTGGGATCGACCCCGACTCATAGTTGGGTAAATATATTGCATACGACCGTGTACACTTTCTCTTTGAGGAGTGTATTTGGACGTTATCAAAAATGGCGCCGTTGCCGGGGAACAATTTGGCGTATTTAGGTTAGTTTGGGATTTAAGCTTGCTTGCTTTGGTCAAAATTCGTAAATATTAGTTTAGTTGTTTTCTTTGCTTGATTTTATTTTTATATATAAAAAAAAAAACTGACCAGTTTTTGCAAAACTGCAAAACTGTCCAGTTCTGAAAAACTGTCCAGTTTTTGCTTTTGCGGAAACTGTCCAGTTCTGAAAAACTGTCCAGTTTTTGCTTCTGCAGAAACTGTCCAGTTCTGAAAAAACTGTCCAGTTCTGAAAAAACTGTCCAGTTTTTGCTTCTGCAGAAACTGTCCAGTTCTAAAAAAAAAAACAATGGCATCATATAATGAAAATTGGTCGGATGGTAGTTATGCATACTTTGATGACCCTTGTCTTTATTGTGGAGGACCACACTCATGGCAAAATTGTTTGAATTCTCCCGGCGGCGGATTGTGCGCACAATCCCAAACCTATGAGTGGAGTATATGTGATAGGTGTGGTGGTCAAAATGGTCATTGGGATAATTGTGATTATTTGTCCTTCCCTTCCCCGAACCCCCACTATGACTATTCTAGTTTTGATTTTGATGATAGTAGGGATATGGAAGTGGAAGAAGCCTCGAATGCTCAAAATGAGAGGATAATGCTCATGTTGGAGACCATCCTTGAAAAAGTTGAAAAACAGGACTTAGCGGTTAAGGAGTTGAGGCAACCACTTGATGACTTGAGGCAAGCAATTAATTGCAATGACAAAGCTATTCACACCTTGGAGGATCAAATGAAATTATTGGCTCAGATTCATAATGCTCAACAACTTGAGGATGTTGAAAGTAGACAAGAAAGTGGCCAAAACATGAATTTCTCCAAGGGTGGATTTTTACAAGCTTTGAATGACCCTCAACTTGAAGAAAGTCTTGACAAAGTGGAAGTTGTGAGCCAAGATTGGCTTATGACTCAAGCTCAACAACTTGGAGCCTATGGAGATCATCGTGAAGGCATTTCAAGGATGATGGAATTTTTTTTAAAAATCCATGTTGAGCAAAGTCAAGAGTTGAAGGAACTTGAAATTGCTATCCGTGACTTGAATACCGAATTGAATGCAAAAGTTGAGGTATGCAATACTCAACATCAAATAGTCATGGATAGTAGTTTTCAGTTAGTTTCCAATGAAAAAGTGGTCAACATTGATTTTCAAGAGCTAATGATGAATTGCCAACCGACCAATCCAAAAATAATGCAAGATGCCAATATTGAAGAAATGATACTAGAGTTGCATAAAAAAAGTTCATGAAATGGTTTTTGAAGACTCTAGTTCATTTTTGGGCGAGGATGTCAAAAATGAAGCAAATTTGAAATTGAAGCGCATTGGACCACATTCCAACCATTTTTCAACATTGTGCTTGGTTGATGATATGGAAGTTGAACTAACCAAGCCTATGGAGAATTTTGGAGATGAAGAAGAAAACGTTTTCATTTTGAAGTTTGCTATGCCAAGATGACAAAATGGCATGCCTCACTTAAGGGCCAAGAAATGCAAAATGCGACACCCAAGAGTTGGCCTACTTGTTTTTCTACCACCGCCCCATGAGCGTCATCATGATCTTGATTCAAAGTTGGGGCGCAAATTCATATCCTCCAAGTGGAAGGAAAAGTGGTAAAGGTACCCGTCGTGCCGCGACGTTAAATCAAGCGCTTGGTGGGAGGTAACCCATCGTTTTAAAAGTTTTAAATCGTTTTTGAAATTTTATTTTTTAGAATAGTTTAGTTTATGGTTTTTGACTAATCTGCAAAGTTTCATAATTTTTGGAGTTATTTTGAGCATATCGGATACCCGGACAAGCCCCAAAACCAGTAAAAGCTGCAAAAAAATATTTTCTGGTGTCATAACATGCGATTCGCATGTCATACATGCGAATCGCATGTCTCGTCGCATGTGGTGACAGAGAACAAAAAAAAAAAATTACGGGTGACATCACATGCGACTTGCATGTCATACATGTGAATCGCATGTTGCATCGCATGTGATGACAGCGAGTAAAAAAAAAAAAAAAAAATTTCCTTTTCTATTTTTATGTTTTGTTTTGATTATGTGCAGCAAGGACACTGCAATGTTTATAGTTGGGGGTGGCACGTGGTAGCGCATTATATTTTGAAACTTGCTCAAAATTTTTGAAAATTTTGTTCTTTTGACATGTTGTGGATTAGTCACTCTTATTATTTTATTTTCTTTCTTAGCTTCTTTCATTAGTATTGTAAGTTTAGGTGTAGGTTCTCCTTTGAGGAAAAATGTGAAAACTCTTGGCTTGTTTGGTACTAATAGAGTTAGTCTCTTGCATTTGAAATTGAAATATGAATACCTCTCCAAATTGTTGTGAAAGTTAAAAAGCAAGGTGCATAGGAAAGAATGATCTTTGTGACAACTTTTTGGCTCATTTTGTGACTCTTTACCTGCTGGTTGTGTTTACTTTGGATTATGAGATATTGCACTAGTTGTTCTTGCTTGGGAAGTGAAATTAATCCATCTTGACTAGTTCATATGCCATGTGTGTGAGTGTTTGTTGAATAAATCTTGTGTTTACTTTTATCATCTAGAACTTGCCCGGTTAGTTTTTCAATATTAATTTTGATCATATTGGTTGGAGAGATGACCTTGGGCTATCTTTGTGATGTTTGAAAAAGCCTCTTTAGCCTTTCTAGCCTACCATTGCATAAATAATATCACTAGTAACCCCATTTGAGCTTATGACCTTTTCTTTGATTGCCACATTACAAGCCTTTACCATGTTTGATGAAAAGTCTCTCTTTTGAACGTTTCCCTCCTTGAACTTGAAATTGTAAATTTGAGGCCAAAAGCCTAAGTTGGGGGTGTTAGTGTTGCTTGAGAGTGGTGAAGGTTGGTGTTGTGAAAAAGTCAAAAGAAAAGAAGAAAAATTTAAAAAATACAAAAAGGTTGCAAACGTTTTGTGCAAAAAACAAAAAAAAAAAAATGCAGGTGACATCACCTGCGACTCGCAGGTCAGACCTGCGATTCGCATGTGTGGTCGCAGGTGGTGCCAGCCAAAAAAAAAAAACTTTTTTTTTCCTTTTCTATTTTTATATTTTGTTTTGATTATGTGCAGCGAGGACACTGCAACATTTATAGTTGGGGGTGGCATGTGCTAGCACATTATATTTTGGAACTTTATAAAGGAAGTTGGAATAATTGGGGAAACTAGTATGCAAAGGAAAGAGTGTTGTTTTGAAATGAAGAGGAAAGT
Organism: Lycium barbarum; assembly: GCF_019175385.1. NCBI lineage: Eukaryota > Viridiplantae > Streptophyta > Magnoliopsida > Solanales > Solanaceae > Lycium > Lycium barbarum. Next base: position 63,837,203 of record NC_083348.1, on the reverse strand, counting down.
GGACGAAAGGTTTTGTGTAGTGTTCAAGGAGGGCGTAGTCACTTGTATCCCAAATACTTATCCTACCCTTCCCTAAGCCTACATTACAAGCTTAAAAAGTCCCTATGTGATCTCCAACTAAATGTTCTTGAGTTAGTGATGATTGAAAATAAGGGCAAGCTTATGGTGTGATATTTGTTATAACTAGAATTTTTTTTGTTGAGTGTGAGTGACTTTGTGTAATTGTCCCTTGTGTTGTTGTTGTGAATACAGGGATTTTGGGACTTTCTTTCTTGTGAGGGCATATGGATTACGAAAGATTGGTGATGTTGAAAACTCCAAAGTTGAGTCAACTGAACATATCTAGTAAGCTAGTAGTTTTGAGTCACTTATTGAGACTTGAGTGTTGTTGCTTGATAGTTTTATATCTCTATTGCATTCTTGAAATTGTATTTTGAATGAGGGAGTTATTTGGTTGAAGCTTCACATGCTTGTATCCTAATTGTTGGTACCAACCAAAGTCATGTTTTTGTGCTTAAAATGGATCCTCATTGAGATTTTTGTTTTAGTTTGCTTGAGGACAAGCAAAGACTTTAAGTTGGGGGTGTTGATGAGTCGTGAAATTACGCGATATTCGACGCTAATTCCTTAAGCTTTTGTGACTCCTTAAGCACTTTTGTTGTTACTTTTTGTGTTTTTATGTTGTTTTGTAGGAAAAGATGCCCGGAGAGCATAAAAGAGCAAAATGGATCAAAATGGAACAAAATAGAGCAAAACAAGCCAAGTAGCTGAAATGAGTGATCGGAAGAAACCAAGTGAAAAGAAAGTCAAAAAGAGGTCAAACTGGACATTTTTGCAAAACTGTCAAAACTGGACAGTTTTGCAAAAACGGGACAGATTTGCAAAACTGTCAAAAGTGGACAGTTTTGCAAATACGGGCAGAATTGCAAAAACAGAAATATGGGGGCAGATTTTGACATTGTTTGGACTTGGAAAAATTGGGGGGAGCTACAAAAGAGAGGCTAGGGCAAAACATTTTCCATCTTTGGTCATTTTGCAAGTTTTGGAGGCTAGGGTTTTCACCTACACCATTGGAGGAGAAGATTGGAGCACTTTAATGAGATAATTCTTAAACCTTTCTTCAATTCCTTGTTTTGTATTGAATATTTTAGTGTGTAGTATTTCATTTCTAGACTTGAATCTTGTTTATGAAAATATTCTTGATTAAAGTTTGGATTGAAACTCTTGTTTTGCTTATGTATTGAATGATTCTTATTGCTATTGAAGTGGGTCTTTGTTGATTTAATTAATCTCGTTCTTGAATGTTTCCAAAGGGATTAGCTAACCCTAGGACTCACCCATTTACTTAGATTGAGCTTGGGAAAGGAAATCTAGGTTGGGAAAGATTAATTAACAAGAATTTGGGTCATTAAACTCATCTAATAACTTGAGCTCGGAAGAGGATAGTTACTTGAGGTTAAATTGATTGTGCCTAATATCACACTCTAAGGCTTGGAAAAGCTTAGAGTGAAATTCATTGATTTGGTTGGAAGACTTTCAATGAGATTTTAGAAATCATTATCTATTGACATAAACCCGTTCTTAGTTGTAAAATCGTGAAATACATTGGATCGTTACTTGAGTGTAATCTCCTATTATCCATGCTTGTGGCCATTGATCATTTTACTCACTTTCTAGGTAATTTTACATTTCCGCATTAGTCATAATTTTCTCAAAAACCCAAAATATTATCCATCGTTTGGCTTTAGCTTAGTTGGTGAAAGTTCCTTACTTTCTTAATCGCCTAGCATATTGTTCCCCGTGGGATCGACCCCGACTCATAGTTGGGTAAATATATTGCATACGACCGTGTACACTTTCTCTTTGAGGAGTGTATTTGGACGTTATCATGCAGCAGGCACGACATGCGAGTGGCATATGCTGCGGCATGTTATGCCTGTTGGCAGTTTCCCAACTCTTCTTCTTTGTGCACACAACTTATTCTTACACACTTAAACACACATCAAGGGCATCACAAAAGTAAAAACAACAAACACAAGAAAATGGAAATTTGGGTTGCCTCCCAAGAAGCGCTTGATTTTACGTCGTAGCACGATGTTAGTACCTTTTTATGGCTCATTAAGGAAGAGTACCTTAATAATCTTTGCTTCATTCTGGGATCCCAAGTAATGCTTCACCCTTTGCCCGTTCACCTTAATTTTATTGCCACTTGAGCAAACAAGTTCAATTGTTCCATTTGGGAACACTTGGGTGATTTCAAACGGGCTGGACCATTTGAATTTTAACTTTCCGGGAAACAACTGGAGCCTTGAGTTGAACAATAATACGCGATCCCCGGGGCTAAATTCTCTTTGCAAAATCTTCTTATCATGGAAGTGCTTCATGCGGGCCTTGTAGAGTGAAGAGCTAGCATAAGCTCTAAGTAGAAATTCATAAAGCTCATTAAGTTATTCCATCCTCAAGTTTGAGGCATCACCCCAATCTAGATTCAACTTTTTCAAGGCCCACAAAGTCTTATGTTCAAGTTCCAGCGGAAGATGACAAGCTTTGCCAAACACCAATTGATAAGGAGACATGCCAATTGGTGTCTTGTAAGCCATTCGGTAAGCCCATAAAGCATCATCCAATCTCTTTGACCAATCGGTCCGGTTAGCATTCACTGTTTTGGAGAGTATGCTCTTGATCTCCCTATTTGAGACTTCAACTTTTCCACTTGTTTGGGGATGATACGGGATGGCAACTTTATGCTTTACTTCATACTTCTCAAGAAGAGTCTTGAATAACTGGTTGTAAAAATGAGAGCCCCCATCACTAATGATTGCCCTTGGGGTTCCAAACCTTGAGAAAATATGACTCTTCAAAAATGCGGTGACACTTCTTCTTTCATTATTAAGGAGTGCAACGGCTTTCACCCATTTAGACACGTAGTCCATAGCCACCGGAATGTATTTGTTGTTGTAGGAACTCACAAATAGACCCATAAAGTCAATGCCCCATACATCAAACAATTCAACCTCAAGAATCGGTGTCATCGGTAGCTCATGCCTCCTTCAGATTCCCCCATGCCTTTGACATTGATCACAAGCTTTCACAAAGTCATGTGCATCTTGATAGATTGTTCTCCAATAAAATCCACTTTGAAGAACCTTAGCCGCCGTTCTTAGGCTACTATGGTGTCCACCAACCGGTGATGAGTGACAAGCTTCGATGATGGGCATCATTTCTTCTTAAGGCATGCACATCCTTATGATGTTGTCGGCGTAAATCCAAAATAGATATGGCTCATCCCAATAGAATTTCCGGGCATCAGTCAAAAACTTTTTCTTTTGGTGGAAGTCCAAATTCTCAGGCATGATGTCACTCACATGAAAGTTAGCAAAATTGGCATACCGAGGAATTATGTCATGTGACCCCGCCATTACTTGCTCATCTGCGAATGACTCGTTGAATTCTAGGCCATACAATGGACGTCCACCTTCTTCAAGACGACACAAATGGTCCGCCATTTTATTTTCACAACCCTTTCTATCTTTGACTTCAAAGTCAAACTCTTGCAAGAGAAGGACCTAACGTATCAACCTCGATTTTGCATCTTTCTTTGTCATGAGGTAACGTAGAGCTTCGTGATTAGTGTGACAATCATATGGGTTCCCAACAAGTAAGCCCGGAACTTCTCAAAAGCAAAAAATAATAGCAAGCAACTCTTGCTCGGTGACGGTGTAATTCATTTTGGCACCGTTTAAAGTCTTGCTTGCATAGTAAATTAGGTGGAATAGTTTATCACGCTTTTGGCCAAGAACAGCCCCCATGGCGAATCCACTTGCATCACACATCAACTCAAAAGGTTGGGACCAATCCGGAGCAATGATGATAGGAGCCGATGTGAATCTCTCTTTCAAGCCCTCAAATGCCTTCAAACAAGCATCATCGAATACAAATTTCGACTCCTTCTCCAACAATTTGCATAGAGGGTTAGCTATTTTTGAGAAATTCTTGATGAATATTCTATAAAACCCGGCATGCCCAAGAAAGCTACGAACACCTTTGACAGAGATTGGGGGCGGAAGTTTGACAATAACTTCGATCTTAGCTTGATCAACCTCAAGCCCCTTTTATGAAATCTTATGTCCCAAGACAATGCCTTCTCTAACCATGAAGTGACACTTCTCCTAATTTAGAACCAAGTTTTTCTCTTCACATTGTTTCAATACTTGGGCAAGATTCTCCAAGCATTCATCAAAGGAGCCCCCCACCACGGAAAAGTCATCCATAAAGATTTCAATGGACTCCTCTACCATGTCAGAGAAAGTAGACATCATGCAACGTTGAAATGTTGCGGATGCATTACATAGCCCAAAGGGCATTCTCTTGAAAGCAAAGGTCCCATAAGGACAAGTGAAAATGGTTTTCTCTTGATCCTCGAGGGCAATGGTGATTTGGTTGTACCCGGAATAACTATCAAGGAAACAATAATCATCCCTTCTCGCAAGCCTATCAAGCATTTGATCCATGAATGGCATTGAAAAGTGATCCTTTTTGGTCAAATTATTCAACTTCAGATAATCCATGCAAACCCGTCATCCGGTGACCTTGCGAGTGGGAATCAATTCATTTTTAGCATTTCCAACCACGATGATTCCACCCTTTTTGGGCACGTATTGAACCAGACTCACCCAAGAGCTACCCGATATAGGGTACACAACACCGGTATCTAACCGCTTGATAATCTCAATCTTCATAACTTCTTGCATAGGAGGATTTAACCTCCTTTGATGTTCGATGCTTGACTCACATTCTTCATCAAGTTGAATTTTATGAGTACAAATACCGGGTGGAATCCTTTGGATATCCGCAATACACCACCCAATAGCTTTTTTGTATCTTCTCAAGATCACCCTCAACCTCTCTTTTTGCTCATTCGTCAATCGGACGGATATAATCACGAGCAATGTGTTGTTGGGTCCAAGAAACTCACACCTCAAATGTGAAGGAAGTGGTTTGAGTTCCAAAGTAGGAGGCTCAATAATGGAAGGCTTTGCAGGAGGAGTTTCTCAGTTTCCTAAATCAAGATCAAGTTTCTTTGGATTGAGGTGGTATGGACCCATCCCAATCAATGCATTGACCGTCTCCTCAAAATCTTCTTCATTGTTCCCTTCATAGTTCATTATTACCGCTGCCAACATATCACCCATATGTTCATGGTCCCTGGTTATCTCTGTTGCTTCATCAATTGTATCAATAACCGACACAACACTCATATCCACCGATTGTTTCATTGACTTACAAATATGGAAAGTGATCTCTTCATCATTCATCCTAAATTTTAAATCACCTCTCTCCACATCCGCGAGAGCATGCCCCATAGCCAAGAATGGTCTTCCCAAGATTATGGGAACTTCAAAGTCAACTTCGCAATCCAAGATCACAAAATTGGCTGGAAAAATAAATAGATCTACTCTCACAAGCACATCATAAAGAATACCAATGGGCCTCTTTATGGTTCTATCCGCCATAAGTAATCTCATCGTGGTGGGACGGGGAGTGCCCAATCCCAACTTGTTGAATATAAATAGCGGCATCAAATTGATGCTTACTCCAAGATCACATAAAGCTTTTGCAAACTTGTATTTACCGATTGTGCACGGAAAATTGAAAGCTCCGGGGTCTTCTTTTTGTTTGTACCAAAGCTTTGGTAACGATTTCACTACAATGATGAGTGCCTCCCAATGTTTCAAGGCCAGGACGACTTCTTTTGGTCACAAAATCTTTCATGAACTTTTCATAGCTGGGCATTTGCTCAAGTGCCTCAACCAATGGAATATTTATGGAGATCCCCTTTAATCGTTCGATGAACTTGAGGAATTTTTCATCGTCCGCTTTCTTTGCCAATCGTTGAGGAAATGGAGGAAGAGGCTTCATAACCGGCGGTGAACCCCTTGGTACCTCCTCTACCGCTTCCTTGCTTTTTGAAGTATCATCAATTCCGGAGCATCCTCAACAACAATGGGCTTTTCAATATTAGCCCGCTTCTTCTTTGGATTCACTTCTTCTTCAACAACAATGGGTTCTTCGACCATTTTCTCATCATTAACCAACACATCATCTTTCACCAATGCCTTTTCCCCAATTGTTTTGCCACTCTTAGTAGTAATTACATTGCATTTATGATCACCATCATTCCTTGGATTTGCAACTGTATCACTAGGGAGTGAGCTTTTTTGCCATTGGTTGAGGATAGCCGAGATTTGGCCAAATTGAGACTCTAATTGTTTAATGGAGGTGGCGTGTGAACTCACAACTTGCCCCATTGATTTAACCTCATCTCTAGTCTCCTTGAAAAAGGTATTGGTGGATTCCACTTTTTTCAACACTCTTGACAACATATCTTCAATTTTTGAACTAGCGGGATTGCTAGTGGGCGGTTGACTAGAGCTTTGTTGATTCCCCTTTGGAGGGACATAAGGATTTGACCTCCGATGATTGTTGTAGTTTTCGTTATAACCCCCTTGATTGTTGTCACGATTATATCTCCAATTTGAGTAACCTTGATCTTTGTTCCAACCTTGATTCCCTTGACCTTGCCGCCAAGATCCTTAACTCGGACCTTGGTAGTTCGGACGGGAACCCTCCCTTTGATTGTTAACATAACTTGCTTCCTCATCATACATTTGGAAACATTACTCATCCGGAGAACCCCCTTCATAAGATTCTACCGCATTCACCTTTTTTCTTCCGCCACCCATGACATGTTTTATAAGAAGGTCCATTTGGGTGACAAGTTTGGCCATGGATTCATCTCTCTCTTCCTCCTTCTTAATCATCTCACGAGTGAGCGCATTTTTAGAGGAACTTCCTCCACCTACTTTCGAATCCCTAGTGTGCCATGCCTTATTAGTCTTGGTCAATTTATCTAACAATTCACAAACGGTGGCATAAGAATTATCCATAATAGACCCTTCCGCGATGTTGTTCGCCACTAATTTGTCGACCGAGTCTAAAAACCTATAAAATATTTGTAGAAGCACACTATCAGGCAACCCATGCTTGGGACAACTTTTGGCTTTCTTTTTAAAACGAATCCAAGTTTCATGGAGAGCTTCATCAGGAAGTTGACGAAAGTTGTTGATTTCGTCACGGAGTTGCAACATCCGAGATGGAGGTAAGAACTTCTTGAGGAATACTTCGGTCAATTCCTCTCAAGAAGTGATGGATCCGGACGGGAGATCATCTAACCAAGTCGTGGCTTCCCCCGGGAGTACGGGAAGAACCGTAGCTTGACTGCTTCAATTGAGACGCCCGGATGCACTTTGGTAGAACACACCCCAAGAGAGTTCCTAAGGTGCCTATTCGGGTTGTCTTTGGGTAGACAGCCAAACAGGCCCTTAGTGTTGAGCAGATGTAGCATTGTGTTGGTCACGTGGAAACTCGAGTTTCCAATTAAAGGCGGGGGTAAAATTGCAGCTGAATAGCCTGCCCCCGCTGCCTCTTCGACGACCGCCACCGGTGAATTTTGAATGGGATCACCATTCTCGTCCATATTGCCTGCACAACACATAATAACAAAATAAAATAAGAAGAGAAATAAAGACTAAAAGTAAAGTTTTACACTATTTAGTAAATTTCTAGACCGTATTCCCCGACAACGGCGTCAAAATTTGATACGCCCAAATTACACCTTTAATATCAGGAGTAAGCGGTCGTTGTCAAATATAGAACCCAACGAGATTGGGATCGAATCCCACAGAGAATACAATGAAGAAATATACTTGCTAAGTGTAACACTTGACTATTAGTACATATTTCAAGGGAAAGGGAAATATAATAGTAATTGGTTTGATGTTTGTTCATTAATGATTAAGAGTTATTAAAGGATGTAAACTATTCGTAAATGGGACCAAGGTTGTGGTTCCAATGGAAAGTAATGCGCTTGGGTATCAATTCAACTTATTCATATGCCTAGATGTATTAAACCAAGGGTCACGTGAATCTTGCTAAAAAATTTCCAACTAAATTAGCAAATTTCATCCTAGACTTTTCCAAGCCCTAGAATGTTTTGTAAGAAAACACCCATTTAGCCTCAACTAGCTTTCCTATTCCTAGCTCAAGCTATTAGATAGATTTAATGACCCAAATTGTTGCTATTAACTCTTTTCCTAACCTCTACTTTCTTTTCCAAGCAAAGTAATGGTAATAAAGCACAAGTAATGTTGCGCACCATCACAAGACGTTCAAGCATGAAGAGTTTATAGAAAACACCATTAGCATATAAATGAAGTATGAATATGAAACCCAATCACATAACTAACACATTTGGTCCCACAACCTTAGCCAAAGAGTTTAGCCACTAATTTTCATTAAAAGTAAAGCAATAGTAAAAAGTGTATTCATAAAGCTTACAAAAATATTGGATGGAGAAGATGACAAAAGTGAAAGAATCTCTTAAAAGCTCCACCAAATAATAATAAATGAGCTCCACAAAAAGACAACTTAAAATCTGTAGAATAATGAGTCCAAAACCCTAGAAAATCTATTTATAGACTTTCCAAAATGGGAACAATTTCCAGATAAAAATATCCCTACGCATCTGGTGCGAATCGCACTTGGTGCCGCATGTGCAACCTGCGAGTCGCAGGTACTGCATCTTCAAGCAGCTATGGTGCAGCATCTGCTGCATCAGGTGTGACTCGCATGTGGTGCTCACATTTTCTGCACCATTATCTTCAGTTTTAGCCATCTCTGTCATCAGATGTTGCAGTACCTGCGACTCACATGCAGTACATGTGACTCACAGGTGATGTTTTGGTTCACAAAAGACTAAGCAATTAGCATCGAATACGCCGTAATTTCACGGCACATCAATGGACAACTGGCGGGTATCATGCGTAGAATGGTCGTCAATAACATCTAATTACATACGTCTGTCTACGAGCCTCTAAATAGATTACATATACCCATAAGATAGGGCAGGACTCTGCCATGCCCAAATGTATGTATACAAAAGAGAAGTACCAATAACTGCAGCTTTGGAACAACTGGAGCTCTCCTAAGATGTCGCTGATGGAGCTCCTAAGGATCAGACGCGTCAACCTGCTTACCTGCAGGCATGAACGCAGCGTCCACGAGAAAGGACGTTAGTATGAATAATGTACTGAGTATGTAAGGCATAAATAATAACATCATAAGAATTATGGAGCATAACGTGAGATAAGAAAATAACGTGTACATATGATTGCCTCTTAAGGCAGATACCATGCATGTTTAACTTTAAAGAAAACATTTCTCATATACATATATGTAGCATAATCATTAGCCCGCGTCCGGGGTAACCATCTCACGCCGCCCACTAGTGGTGTCTGCCCGTGCCATTTAGACACGGTGTTATTATCATTATCTATAGCCGCCCACTACGCCCAGCGTAGTGGTGTCTGCCCCTGCCATTAGAAATGGTGTAATCATACATAACATAAGCATGCATAAGAGCCTAATCAAAAGCTATGACTCTATCGGAGTGACGTAAGGTCGGTAACCTCCGATTATATTATGGAATAATCATCATCGCTCTATCTTACCTTGAAGGAATAATTATTATAAGGAGAGATCAACAACAATGAATAAAATCAAGAAAATCATGAAATAACTCAACATTCCTATAATAACATTGAAATCATAACTTTGGAAACTTTAAACATAAAACCATCATTATCATTGTAATCATCATAGAAACATTCTCATCTTTAACATCATGAGAAGCTGTAAGAATCATGAACTTCTAGCTTTTGAAGACAAAAAGGTTATGAAAACATTTATGGACTCATAACATAGGAATCATGCCTTTGAAAGAAAGGGACGAGCCTTAACATACCTGTTCGACCTCCTATTAGCTACGCTCTATCCGTCCGAGCTCGTAAATCTACATTCGAGAGGATTCACACTAACGTTAGACTCATTAATGCACACTTGTCCTAAGTTTTCAAATCAAACTATTTTATATCCTGCCGAAAATCGGGCAGCATCTCCCCTGTTTATATGCCTAGCCCGAAATCTCAATTCAGCAACCAAAAACAACAACAACAATACCAACATCAACTATAATATTCTCAATACCAAAATACTTCATAAACATCCCATATGGTGTTTATCCCATATTTCCACCAACAAAATTATTTTATAACTATTTAACAGCTCAATCTCCGTAGATAAACCAAGACTAACATTAATAATAAGAGATTCATACCTTTCTCCAGATAATATAGCTATATCTTCACTTCTCCACCTTGAGCTTAAGCCACAACGCGTCGTTATATGATTTTGTAATCGCAACTATACGCCGTTTGACCGGAATTCGAGAATTATACCTGATTTAGGCTCAAAAGTCGGTGTTGGGAGTTGGAGAGAATTCTCTAGATTTTTGGAGAATATTTGGGGTATGAATGAGGAAAATAAGGGGGGTAACCCCTTTATATAACGGTCCAGGTTCAGCCTGGACCGACTTAAAATTTGCTCAGCGCGTTCGCGCGAAGTTGCAGGGTCTTGGCCTGTGCTTTCGTGCCACCTTCTGGCGCGTTCGCGCAGGGTTAATTCCCTGCCCTGACAGCCTGTCTTAAAACACACATAACGTTGGATTCCAATGTCCAATCGACGCACGGTTTGTTGCGTTGGAGACTAGACTTCCCGAACTTCACTTTAGGCTTTTTCTTTCACTTCAAAACTCTTAAAATACTAAAAGATATCCTTTCTCCAACTCAGACTAAAGTTATTGTACCAATCCTTATCTAACTTTCCTCCAGGGTTTCGGAAACTTAATCTCTCTGATTTCCTTGTCCTTCAACCCTTTCATGACCCTATTATATGAACTTAACCCTGATAATCATAGGATGAACATATATAACCTCGTACATCCTCAACTATAACCCCGCGTCCGCAATAGTACAACTACCACCTAGCGAATCTTAACGTACCAAGCTGCGAGGTGTAACACATAGCTTATTATATGAACTTAAACCCTCGTAACCATAAGATTGACGCATATAATCTCATATATTCTTGAAGGTAACTCCAGTGTCCATACTTAAAACAATTGATACTTATGAATCTCAACGTACAAAATCATAGGGTGTAACAAGAAGTTCCCGACAAGGACCAACAATTAATTAGCAAACGAATAGTATGTATTGAGGCTCAGACAAAGTCTTCCTCTCTTATCAAAGTTTGTTCTTTCTTTACAAAGAGATGATTCACTTTTTAATTTTGTAATAAGTTTGGAACTTATAAATGCAGTGAAATTTCATGCTAACCAAGATCGGCCTTCTTTACTATTTGTGCTTAATCTGCTCATGATATTACATTTATAGGATAGTCTAATTCCCTAATAAGAATAATGCATGTGTATAAAGTACAACTTTTACTTTGAAAGAACTAAAAAGAAAAGGAACTAAATCAAACCAGAGAAACAAGGAAAAGAGAAAAGGAATACTATAGTACTGTAATAACACGTACGTCTATGTATCGGTTGTTGATATGGCATACATATGTAGTGATGTCAATAAGAAATTTGATATTGACGGTTAGGCATAATTCAGGTTTCGCTCCAAAACATTCTCTCCTTCCATTATTACTTTTACTTACATAATGCTACGAAATATTACTGTATTAAAGAGGAAAAAATGGAAAGGAAAAAGGAAAAAATGAAAAAGAAAGATGACGAAAAGAGGAATAACCATGCAGATTTATTTGTTTTCTATTTTTTCTTTTTCTTTTTATATTATTACATATCCTCTTTGTTATTTTTTTCAAAATATGAGAAACATCGAAAAATATTTTAGAAAAAAACAAAGAAAATATGTACATATTAAATGTATATGAGACAAAGCCATTATTGTTCTAAAATAAGATATTTATTATTTTCATTTAAGAAAAAAAATGAATATTTCAAATGTTTTTAAATTTACAAAATTAATATTACATACATAAAAGATTAAATTCATCTTTTCAATTTGTAAAAATCTTTTATAACTCAAGATATTTGCAAGAAGGTCATTTCGTGAATATACTATATATTGTTTTTTATAATTGTGCGAAGCGCGGATAAATTCACTAGTTTATACAAAATTAGCTGTGCCCTGTGTAACACTACAAGAAAGAAGGCATTTGCCAACAATTTTTTTTTTGTCATAGTATTGATTATTGTTGCAAAAAGTACTTTTGGCAACAACATTTGTTTTGTTGTTGCATAAACTTTCCCATCGGCTGTTATTGCAACGACGTGTAACAACTTTTTTGTTGTTGCCCAAAGTATTTTTTGTAACACTAGTCAATACTATGACAACAAAATTAACTTGTTTGGCAACGAAAAAAATTTCATTTTTATAAGTTTTCTCATATATGCCAACAATAAAACTAAGTTGTTAATAAATATTAAATTTTTCTAATAATATTATTTTTGTTGCCAAAGAATTGTTGCCATTTCTGTATTTTCCTGTAGTGAAAGCTTAGACCAAAATTTTCCGTACTATGTTATTTTAGCAACAATTAAACGTATTTCTTTTACATGTTCCTCCACACTTGACTAATTGACACTCATCCGTACATCAATTAATAGGGCCTTTTGATTCTCAAGGCACAAAATACCTTTTCTGTAGGCTTTAGAATAGTCTAAGGTGCCGTTTGACTATAAAAATTATTCACTTTTTTTGAATTTTTATTTTTTATTTGTTGGCGTTTGGCCATAAATATTGTGAATACAACTTGAAGTTATATTTCGAAATATCAAAAACTCAAAAAACTTGTTTTTTAAAAAAATTTCACTTTTTTACCTTTTTACAACTACATTTCACCAAAAACTACAATTTCAAAAACTATGATCAAACACAACTCCAACTCCAACTCCAAAAATTCCAAAAAAAGATGAATTTGTTTTTGGTATCTATAGCCAAACGTCTACTAAATATTACACAAGATTATTTCTAATATATATAAGCAGCTAGGGTGTACGAACACTGCAACGGCCAGTTGTACAAAATGCAACGTGAATTGTACTATAAACGTGGGCCTTTCTCATTTGTGATTAAATTTCTTTGACATTTCCCATTATTAGGCTATAACCACGTGTATTGCTTCCGAAACACGCGTGCTTCAAATATTTCTCACGGGATTTGCTAATTGCTGCTGCAATTTCAAATTTCAATTCTAACAGTTCTCAAATTTTCGCACAAATCAGTTCATATTTCATGCCACTTTAGCTAATTCAAACCCAAAAGATCATGCGAAAGGGCTCTAAATCTAATATATGGATCGAAGACAAAAGTTTCGCTTAGGTTGTAGCTCAAGTGACTGATTTTACCCGTAAATAAGTCCATGTTATTACTGAATATGGCAAGAAAGCACTTCTTTTGAATTTTCTCTGTTACTTTTGACCAATTGGTTATTTGGTCAAATGGATTGATGGAAAATGTGAGTGAATTTTTTTAGGTATTGGCATTTTTAGAGAAGCTGTACCCAAAGGATTAATAGGCAGACTCTCTGTTCAAATGAATTTACCTAAATTTCCTGCATACATGTACTCACAATTACAACATTGGTCATACTAAAGTAAGAACCTGAATAAGTTAGACATTAGTGTGCAAGGTGTTTGAAGAATTTACTAGGCAAAATTGGTAAACAATATATTATAGTACTATTCTGAAATGATGTTTCATGTCAAGGTCTACAACACTACTCTTTTTGATAGAGTTTCGTTATGTTATTCTTTATTAATCTTTTGGTGCGTAATGCAAGACTACAATCAAAACTAAGCAGTAAAGGCTAAAACTTTTATTTAGTTGCAAGAAAAAAGTAAGTTAAATGCCGTTGTGGAGTTTTCAGGTGGGAAGGTTAAACAAACCTATAGATGGAATAATTTCCAGAATTTACCGCGGAAATGCTCCTTTAAAAATTGGGACTTGAATTGATAAAAATGGATAGCATGTAGCAATTTATAATGCTAAAGAGAAACATAGAATCACTCAAATCATGACCTTTTGATCCTTCTATTCATGTAAAAGTTCGTATAATGGATTCTAATGAAACTCATGACAACAAAAGAGATAGATTATTTCAGTTTAGCTTTAATTCTAAAGGTCTGTCGTCTTACTCTTTTCCTTGCATGCTGTACCTAAAGTTGTATTCATTTTATATCTTATCTTTTCATTTTCTTCTCTATCTTAGTCTTTGCCGAACTTTTATTCCCAATTTAAATTCCCTCTTTTCCAATAGATGGATTGATTCAGATTGTTATCATTCAAATCCCTCCACGCGGAATGACGAAAACGTACTTTTTGATCACAAATTTTTTCTTGCGTTTGCAGGTTGCAACTAAGTAGTACAACTTTCAGGCCACACAACTGCTATTTACAGGTAAATCATATGTGATGTCAACAACTATTTATTTTTTAATGAATCTTAGAATTCTGCTCATTGCAGGGGAAATTGCTTGATCATCCATAAGCAAGGTAGCCGCATTCTAATTCTTTAAAAGTATATGGAGATTCATCAGTTATAATACTTTGTTTTCTTGATATAATCTCAGCGATTTCGAGTTTACGGATATTGGTTGGGACAATCTTGGATTCGATTTGACACTAAATGTGTAAGCTTTGAAGATAGACACTTTACCACATACCCAAATCATGCGAGAAATAATTTCACAAAATTTCGTTCGTTTATAAAAAACAAAATCTCGAAAATTTCGTTCAAGCAAGGTTTGTTTGAAGGCACATAACCATATAAAAAAGAGACTGCACAGGTATTTCTATTTCGCCTTATCAGGATGTACACTGGTGCTGAGAGGATAAGCATGCCATGGCCTTCGACTGATCAATTGTCATCATTGTCGACGTCGTTAACCAAGCAGTTCTCACTGAATTTTAATGAGTAGACTTGCTACCGCAGCAGATCATGGTTTGATCTATAGTTTGATCTATAGTTCAGTGGTAAATGATTGGAAAAATGAATGGTTACATCATTTGTTTCTTACTATAATTAGCTTTCTCTTACTTATCCCCAAGAAGAAATAGCGAGCTTCCTGTTGCAGATTGTCAATGTGCGGGAGATGGGTGCTCAACACCCTAGAAGGGATGATATTCAGGTAGGTTGGTTATAAAAGCATTTCATTTTGGGATTAAGACACTACGCCGCGCCTCAGAGTATGCATATAATATTTCATTGCGTAAGAAGATTGTTCAATAAATTGTTACTGTAAGAAGGAACCACTGCCATTGAGCTTGTACGCTAGAGGAAGATGCTTATCTTGCCTCGCGCGGTGGGAGCTGATTGATTCAAAAGCATCGCTAACTATACCCTGGTAAATACATTCCTTCTCTTGGATACTTGAAGATACACTAGCTATGATGTTAAAGTTCTTGATATATGTTAGACAAAACTGTCATTTTAATTTGTTTCGGATTATTAATGTAGGTTGTAAAAACGTTTAAGAATTCGAAGGAGAAAGGATTCTCAGCTTTACTATATTTCTATTTTAAATAAGAAATATATGGAAGAGGTCTCTGACTCTCTGCGTCATATTCCTTGTCAGAAGTGTACTTTCAACTACAATATTCAGCTCAGAGGAACCATTATATTGTCAGCAGTCCATGTCTAAAAGTCTTGAAAGCCTTATCAGGACCATTTCCTTTTCTTTTAAGATTAAGATGGACCGGGGGATTTTCCTTATAATTGAAAGAAGATTCATGCGTCGAATGCACTCTTTTTTTTAGAGTTCAAGATATTCTTGCATATCTGATGTTTAAACACACATAAACAGTGATTGCTTGTAATTTTCGCTGACAAATTCGCTTTCTTTTAATTTAATTTGCGTATCCATAAATTTTTATAATCATAATAATTGTCTAAGCCTAGATTATTCAGTTTAAATCTTTCATGTTTGCCGGTGCGATCTAGTATACTTATAAGTCCCAATAGTAATGTTTTTTCATTTAATTAAAATAAATGACAAGATGTTAATTCTGACGAGAAAAAGCTACAGTTGATTCCAAAATACTCAAGACTTTTTCACGAAATTTTAGAATACTCTAAATAATTTGTAAATCCCAAGATAACTTTTAAATAAAAAATAAATGAAATTATCGAAATCAAACCATGAAGTGAGCTTGAAGCTCATTCATGGTGAACCGAGATTAGAGAGAACTTAACTTGCAAGAGAAGAAAGAAATTGTATTATGATTGATTCAATTGAGTAGTTACAAGTAAATAGTGTATATGTAGTGATGAAGTGAGACGCCGGCTGTACACAACTGGCAGCACACCACACATGTAGATCATAACAAACTAACTACCTATAACTAACTTGAACTAACTAGAGTGCACTGCCTACACAGTAACACACCTAATCCAGGTGACTTCTTCACATATCTAACCACCCTGAAGACTACATATCAATGTGGCTTCTTTGGAAGTTGCATGAACTGACTAAGTACTTGCACTGCAAAACATACATCTGGCTAGTTATGGTTAAGTATATCAACTTTCCAACTAATTTTGGAAAAATACATACTTTCCACCCTCAACTATACCGGATTAGTTGAAGTGTGACATCAATAAACTATCATATCTAAGAAAAAAATATTTTTCATGTCATTTAATTTCTTCTCCTTCACTATGGATAAACTTTAATCTATTTTGGGTTGATGTGGAATATGTATGGATTTGTATGTAATAATATGTATATGTGAGTATATGCATTAATCTCTTGAATAAATATGTAGATATAGATGATTAAGCTAATTGTATTGAATGAACAAGCAAAGCCAAAACGCCATTGATTGGGACCAAAAGAGAGAGAGAGAGAGAGAGAGCTTCAATATATATTTTTTATTACAATGTTCTAGATCTCAAAAAGTCAACCCCTAAAAGTAGGGAAATGTGCTCTCTTTATAGTTTTGTCTCATGGGTCTTACATACAATACAAAGCCCTTTAGAATAAAGAAACCCTAAAAGGATAAGGTAGGACCGTACGGTCTGACGCCCGTACGGTTGTCAGTGTAAAATGACAGAACGGTCTTGACGCGTGGAAGTTCCGAAACTGATTAACCGGACCAACGGCCACGTTCAGTTCGGACATGGAGAAACCTGACTAATGGCCACGAGAACAAGGCTTGGAGAAAACGGACTAACGGCTGAGCTGAGTTTGGTCCGGAGACAGCGGACCAACAAATTTACTTCTCTTTTCTCAGATCAGCCACATCCGGTGCGATCCCCCCGATCTGAAGGAAAGACCAATCATACTCGTGCTCATTTGGTCATACCCTCAGGCTCTGGTCTCACCGATCTTGTATATATCCGGTTTTTACTGTATACATATAGTCCCCACACTTTCTGGACCGTAGTTTTACCGGAGTAACGAGAAGTGGATAAGTCACAAAACCGGTGGTTTCGTAAGCTCATTCTTATCTTTTAATTTTGGCGGGAACAGTTATGTCACGTCCCTCTGACATCGGCCACGTGTCTCGTCCTGAATGGCCGACCTCGAGAACCGCCGTAACGCACGTCGCCTCATATCACGTCTCATTAATTGTGGGACACGTGGCACCCCCTGATTGGCTGCCCTCTATAACCGCTACAGTTACCACGCCTATATAAGGCTCTTAACCCTTTCATTTTACCATTTTCATTCCTTCAACACTCACTTCTTCACTTCATTTTTCTACTCGTCTGGTTGTTTCTCCACTTCTTTTCTTGCTCATTTAATCATTTTCATCTCTTAACTTCTTGTTTGTTTTGATCGTAAGAATGCCAACTTCTCCATTTGCTATTGTTTGACCGAAAGTGCTACTTTGTTTCTTCTTTCACTCGTCATTTCGCATTCTTCAACTGCCTTTTCAACCTTCCTTATATTTCCTCCAACTGTTTCGTTTCGTACTTCAAATTCACAAATCTTCTTTTTCACATTTTCCAAATGTCTGCCAACATCGAAACTACCTCCCAGGATGTTCCCTCGGTTTCTTCTCAGGGAGTCGAGCCAACTTCACAACCCAAGGGAAAAACCTTCGTTGAACCTACCGCTTTGGATATAGTGCCGTCCAAACCCAACTACAACAAAGAATTTGAAGTCGAGAAACCCTCTCCGATCACGGATAGAGGTTTCGATGTAAGGCGATACCTTTCGTCTATTACTGAGGATAAACTTGACCAGGTCCGGGCCGACTGCAGATGGGATAAACGTCCGGTGCAAGTGTTCACCCCCGGGCCCGATGAATCTATCACCGATCACAGAGAAGGGTTCTTGTATGTTTACACCTATTCGTTTACGCTCAAGCTCGACCCTGCAATTGACCCGGTTATTTTGGTGATGTGTCAGACGTACAATGTGACCCTAGCCCAAATTGGTTCGATTATCTGGAGGACTGTGGACTACCTCTGGCTATTGGACAATAACGTCAACAGCGAATTCATGATGACGCATTTCATCTGGTTATATTCCCCGAGGCTATTCCGAGGGGGCGTGATAAAGCTCGCCAAGAGAGGTCAGAATCAAATTGTTTCCAAAATGGACAAAGACAGAGATCTAGGGTGGTTGGAACGCTATGTTCGGGTAAGGACCGCGGACATTATTTCGATTAAGTACATGTCTTTCCCGGAGAGGTGGAACGATTGGCGTAAGTTTCTCAGTTCTTCGTTCAATAATCATTCTTCCTCCATGCTTTGTCAACACTTACTCCCTTGTATTCACGTGGTTTCTCCCTTTTTTTTTCCTTTTGTATCAGTTGTGGCATGGATACCTCCGGCCGTCCGGAACATGACCGAATGCGTTGGAGCAATTATCGGTCAACACACTCACGAACGACGGACATAGGGGGACCTGTCACGTGGCCGATAGGTTGCCCAAAATCACGGTAACGCTCTCCTTGATTTCGTATATATTGTATCTTCTCCTTTTTTTTCTTTTCTTTTTATAACCCCTTCGGTATTCAGGTTTACCTAGGGGCTCAGTGGAGCCGAGACTGGAACCAACAGCCGATCCTGCTGTACCGGTTCCTGAATTTGATTCAGCAGAGGCATCTTGGCTCATCACTGCTGCCAATTAGAGGCGGAGAAAGCCCTCGGACAAAAGGCAGAAACTAAAGAAAAGGGCAAGGAGCGTTGTTCGGACTCTGAGGGATGAATTAGAGCCCGACTTTCTTATTCGAAAGGTCGGCGTGGCCCCCTCCGTCGCCTCTGTTCCGGAGGAGGAAGCCACCATTCCTCCATTTCCTACAGTTGAGGAAGGACCTTCTGCTCCGGCGTTGCACACAGGTGGGGAAGAAGTTCTTTATCCAACTCCTCTAAGGTCAATTGAATTCGTTGACATTTCAGGTGACGCTTCATCTGAAGAGACTCCCCTGCAAAGGCCTAGAAGATCCGGGCTAGCTTCAACTGCTGAAGCCGAACAAAGAACAGAGTCAGTCCCTGATACCGAGGCTCCAATGGATACCAGCCCACTGCCCGGTGGTGACCCAGCTGCTATATCCGAGGCACCCGCTTTTGTCAAGACCGCTGGGGTTGCTCCAACTTCTCCTGCACCGAGGTCGGATAACCTCGATGATATGTTCTCGGGTACACCACCTGCAACCGGTGAAGCTATCAGTTTCGGACATCTCTCTATCCCTCGGGTTACGAGGGCAGCTAGTCGGGCCACCAAAAATGGTTTAAGGGATAGCCTAGTACGTGTCTTGTCGGCCCCGAGCGTGGAACCGAGAAGGCCAAGGTCGGCCATGGTTACCGTCCCCGAGGATTGCAGTTTCTTGTCCCGTCCTATGAGAGTAGCAAGCTATCTGAGGCCCCTCATTTCGGACTCGGATAAGAGAAAGATGACCGGAGTCCCCTAGCAGTGCCTCATTAATGAGGGCATGCACGCGGGTAATCGGGTAAGCTTATCATCCTATCTTCCCATAATTCAATGTGAACCTTAGCTCCAACTTTATCCAAGTTTAACTTTATTTGTTTTTTTTTCTACAGAGTGTTGTGCTAGTCAATAAGGCCTTTATACATGCTCAGCAAAAGGTTGACGATCTAAACGGCCAACTGGATGCCCAGGATCGTGAAACGGAGAAGTTCCAGCACCTTTTGCAAGAAAAAAAAGATCAATTGAACCGGGCCGCTGTCCTTTCCAACCTTCAACTCGAGCTCGAAGCGGCGAAGGCCGAAAATCTTCGTTTGAAGGCTGAGTTGGTCGGAATGGTTGAAAAGAACTGGCTTCTGGAAGCGGATAAGGTCGGCCTTAGCCAAGACAATGCCTGTTTTTCTTCGAGGCTCGGTGAACTCGAGGCCACTATCTCTCAATTCCGAATTGAGCTTGATCGGTCAAGACTGATGCAGTGAAGATAGCCTAGAGGCATAGGCTCCTTGAATCCGAAAATGCTACGGACAAGAAGAAGTTGAGGGTAATGGAACAGAAAGCCGAGGATCGGGCCCGGATTTACGACGAGCTCAAAAGCAAATTCGAGGAGGCAGTCGAGGCCAATGACATTCTTAAGGTCGAGCTTGAGTCGGCTATTCAAGTTCAAAGAATTCTCAACGAAGAGAGATCTGAATTAGTGGCTAAATTGGCCAAAGCTGTGGCCGACTTAGAAGAGTCCCTTAAGGACGTGGAGGCTGCCGAAGCTCATACCACGATTGCAGTTGAATATGAACGGTAGAAGTCCCGGAGGGCTACCCTTGAGCAAGCTCAACAGGGATTGGGGGATCTCCCGGCTCTGATACTCGAAGCTAGAGCAATCGAGGAGGAGGCTAAGAAAGCCCTTGACCCCGAGTCTGAAGATTCCGAGAGAACGATTTTCGAGAACTCCGCCTCCAGTCATACCGTGTAGACCATGGACTGCACTAGCCTTTATTTTGTCCGTCTTTTGACTTGTTTTTGCTTTTGATTTTGTGGAAAATGTAAAAAACCCTCATATATGAAATGAGCATTTTCCTCTTGACTCTCTTCATTATTTTTATCCAAATGCTTGCTACGGCATTTGCCTCAATTGCTTATTCCGTTAAAAGGTTCGGAGCCATTTTTTCCAGACTGTGCTTGAGGATTGGCTTTCCTCTTCGTTCGGTACATTTTTATCTGAGGATTCGATTGAATGATTTGCCCGGTGGGACTTATTTATGCTTTGTGAATTCAGACGTCTCTGAATCATGTTAGGCATTTTAGGGTCGATGTTTTCCGATCGCTTACTTATCATAGATTAGGTTCGGACACCTGAATCCCTGCCTTGTCAAATTTTGATATGGCAGTCTCCATTCGAGGTTGTTAAAAGATTTTGGCTTGGTTCAACGCGACCTTGTGGGGTATTTCAATAAAAATGATGCTGAATTTCGGGGGTAACCCCCGGTGTAGGGTGTTTAACAAGAAGATACATCCGAAATGAATTTTTATAATCTTCCTTATATTGCAAGTATTTGTACGTACATTATATGAAGACTTCATCCATTTACTTCTGTTTTTGCTGTAGCAAATACTAAGTGGACACAATTCGTTCTGATCGTTTGGTCCTTACATCGAAACCTAATACAGAAGGTCCGAGTTTGGACAAAGGTGAGAAATATAAAATTTTGAGAACTTCTCCGGGGTAGCACCTAGCAGCGTTCATCTTCTTTATTGAGCTGCTCGTTTTCTATTTTCGAGGTAAGCCTCGTTGTGGGTATGATAGTCCCCCAGTGTTTATCTGAGCTGCATGATCGGGTAAGCACTATCAAGTCCCCACTCGAGGGGTATACCTCGAGTTCCCGGATACTTAGCCTCGCTTTCATCAAGTAACACCTTGTACTTGTTGTCTCATTAAAAACCTTATCGGAAAATCCACTTCGGGACAAAACCATACTGAGGAAAAGAGTGCAACACGTGTTTTCAGACCTAACTTCATCCGGTACTCGACTTCCCGCAAAAAAGAAATATTAACAAAAACTAATCACAAGGGTAGGCATCCATACCTTAGCAGTAGTATCTCTTCAAATGAGCCACATTCCAGTTATTGCGCAACCGTTGTCCGTCCATGGATTCCAGCTGGTACGACCCGTTACCCGTTATTCCTGTTATCTTGTACGGCCCTTCCCAATTTGGACCCAACTTTCCGTCGTTAGGATTCTTGGTGTTCAAAGTAACTTTCCGAAGCACCAAGGCTCCAACTTGGAAATGTCGAAAATTGGCCCTCCGATTGTAGTACCTTTCCATTCTTTGTTTCTGAGCTCCAATACGGACCAACGCATTTTCGCGAAGTTTGTCCCTGAGGTCGAGTTTTATGGCCATGGCCTCCTCGTTTACCCTACCGGTGGCGTATCTGAATCGGAGGCTTGGTTCACCAACTTCTACTGGGATGAGGGCCTTGGTCCCGTAAACCAACACGAAAGGCGTTTCACGCATGCTTGATTTTGATGTGGTTCTGTAAGCCCACAATACCTCCGGTAGAACTTCCCTCCAGTGATGCTTCGATGTTTCAAGTCTTTTCCTTAGATTTTGAATTATTGTTTTGTTCGGGGATTCCTCCTGTCCGTTTACACTTGGGTGATACAGAGTTGATACAATTTTCTTCATCTTCAACCTTTCAAGGAAATTTTAACCTTGCTGCCAACGAACTGAGGACCGTTATCACAAGTTATTTCGGCCGGAATGCCGAAACGACAAATAATGTTGTCCCATATGAAGTCGATAACCTCTTTTTCTCTAATCTTTTCGAAAGCCTGCGCTTCAACCTATTTGGAGAAATAGTCAGTGATAACGTCCAAATACACTCCTCAAAGAGAAAGTGTACACGGTCGTATGCAATATATTTACCCAACTATGAGTCGGGGTCGATCCCACAGGGAACAATGTGCTAGGCGATTAAGAAAGTAAGGAATTTTTACTAACTAAGCTCTGCCAAACGATAAATGATATTTTGGGTTTTTGAGAAATTTATGACTAATGCGAAAATATATAAACTAACCTAGAAAGCAAGTAAATTGATCAATGGCCACAAGCATGGATACAAAGGAAATTACACTCAAGTAACGATCCAATATATTTTATGATATTACAACTAAGAGCGGGTCTATGTTAATAGATAATGATTTCTAAAATCTCATTGAAAGTTTCTCAACCAAATCAATGAATTTCACTCTAAGCTTTCTCAAGCCTTAGAGTGTGATGTTAAACACAATCAATTCAACCTCAAGTTAACTATCCTATCTCTAGCTCAAGTTATTAGATGGGTTTAATGACCCAAATCCTTGCTATCAAACTCTTTTCCTAACTTTCACTTTCTTTCTCAAGCAAAGTAAAAGTGCTTAGGCACAAATAATGTTTGCAACCATTAGGAGATATTTAAGCATGAAGAGTTAATAGAAAAACAATAAACCCACTTCATTAGAAATAAAAATCATTCAATACATAAGCATAACAAGAGATTCAATCCAAACTTTAATCAAGAATATTTTCATAAACAAGATTCAAGTATTGAAATGAAATACTACACACTTAGATATACAATACAAAACAAGAGATTGAAGAAATGAATTAAAGGTTTAAGAAATGCTCAACCAAATCTTCAAATCTTCAACCCCAAAGTGTGGTGTAGATGAACCCTAGCCTCCAAGCTTGCAAAATGGCAAAAGATGAATAAAATTGCTCCCTTCTCTTTCTTTTGTAATTACCTCATTTTTTCAAGTTCCAAAAATGACAAAATATGCCCCAAATTTCAGTTTTTGCAGTTCTGCCCGTTTTTTGCAAAACTGTCCACTTTTTGACAGTTTTGCAAATCTGTCCCGTTTTTGCAAAACTGTCCAGTTTTGACAGTTTTGCAAAAATGTCCAGTTTGACCTCTTTTTGACTTTCTTTTCACTTGGTATCTTCCGATCACTCATTTCAGCTACTTGGCTTGTTTTGCTCTATTTTGTTCCATTTTGGTCCATTTTGATCCATTTTGCTCTTTTATGCTCTTCGGGCATCTTTTCCTACAAAACAACATAAAAACACAAAAAGTAACAACAAAAGTGCTTAAGGAGTCACAAAAGCTTAAGGAATTAGCGTCGAATATCGCGTAATTTCACGACTCATCAGTCAGCCATAAACAAAATAAAACGGGTCTTACCTGTTGCCTATGACAAAGGACCAACAATGTCCATTCCCCACTTCATGAAAGGCCAAAGGTGATATCACCAGGTGTAGCAACTCCCCAGGTTGATGGATCATCGGGGCATGCCTTTGACACCCATCACATTTCCGAACAAAATTCTTCGAGTCCTCCTCCATCCGGTTCCAGTAATAAACGGCTCTGATTATTTTTTGAACTAAGGTGTCTGCACCGGAGTGATTACCGCAGGTACCCTCGTGGACTTCTCTCATCACATAATCGGTTTCTCTGGGACCCAAACACTTGGCCAGGGGTCCGAAAAAAGATCGTCGATACAATTGACCATCTATTAAACAGAACCGTGCTGCTTTTGTCCTCAGTGACCGTGATTCTTTTGGGTCACTCGGGAGTTTTCCATCTTACAAGTATTCTTTTGGGTCACTCGTGTCCTGCTCCCTAGGTACATGCTGCACGGTCTACTCTTTAAACCGGTGTAGTATCACTTGGGTTTTCTCCAGATACCTTTGCATTCGTTCATTCTTAACCTCGAAGACGCCATTCACTTCGTTAACGACCAAGAGAGAGTCTCATTTTGCTTTGATTATTTCAGCTTCCATACTCCGAGCTAATTCCAAACCTGCAATCATAGCCTCATACTCGGCTTCATTGTTAGTCAACTTAATAGTTCTAATCGATTGTCTAACGGCATCCCCGACAGGGGTTTTAAGAACGATGCCTAGCCCGGAACCCTTTAGGTTCGAGGCCCGATCCGTGTGTAAAGACCAAATAGCCGAAGCCTTTCCCGAGGTTAGCAGAAGCTCTTACTCAACCTCGGGGATCATAGCGGGGGTAAAATCTGCCACAAAATCGGCCAAGATTTGAGACTTAATGATCGTCCTAGGTTTATATTCGATATCATATCCGCTAATCTACATGGCCCATTTTGGTCAGTCTACCCGACAATTCCTGTTTATGCATGACATTTTTTATAGGATAAGTAGTCACTACGCATATCGGATGGCATTGAAAGTAAGGTTTGAGCTTTCTTGAAGCACTTACCAATGTCAAAGCCAACTTTTCGAGGTGGGGATAACGGGTCTCCGCACCCCCTAAAGTCTTACTCACATAATATATAGGAAATTGCGTACATGATTCTTCTCGAACCAAAACACCACTTACTGCCACTTCGGATACGGCAAGGAAGAAAAACAAGTGCTCGTCTGCCTTCGGTGTGTGCAGAAGAGGCGGGCTGGACAAGTATCTTTTTAATTCCTGCAAGGCTCTTTGGCATTCCGGTGTCCAAACGAAGTCATTCTTCTTCCTTAATAAGGAGAAGAAACAGTGACTTTTATCCGAAGACCTCGAAATGAAACGGCTCAGCGCTGCTATCCTTCCGGTGAGCCTTTGCACTCCTGTGACGTTATTCACCACCTCAATATCCTTGATGGCTTTGATCTTGTCCGGGTTAATTTCAATCCCCCGGTTCTACACTATGAAACCCAAGAACTTGCCAGATCGGACACCGAAGGCGCATTTCTCTAGGTTAAGCTTCACATTGTATTTACGGAGTACATCAAAGGTTTCCTGCAAATGTTTTAAATGGTCCTTTATTTTTAAGGACTTGACTACCATGTCATCAATATAAACTTTCATTGTTTTGCCTATCTCCATTAACTAGGCGTTGGTAAGTTGCACCGGCATTTTTTAACCCCCAAGGGCATGACATTGTAACAGTAAGTCCCGTACCTGGTTATAAAAGATGTTTTCTCCGGGTGCATCCGGATTTGGTTGTACCCGGAGTAAGCATCGAGAAAATTTAACATCTCATGCCCGACCGTCGCATCGATCATTCTATTGATGCGAGGCATCAGAAATGAATCCTTCGGGCATGCTTTGTTTAAATCCTTATAATCAACGCACATTCTAAATTTATTACCTTTCTTCGGCACCACCACTACGTTAGCTAGCCAGTCCGAGTATTTTACCTCTCGGATAGAGCCTATTTTTAAAAGCTTTGTTACCTCATCCTTTACGAAGGCGTGTTTCGGCTCTGCCATGGGCCTCCTTTTCTGCTTCACCAGGGAAATATCCCGTCAAGGCTGAGCTTGTGAGTCGTCACTTCCGATGGCACACCTGTCATATCTATATGGGACCATGCGAAATAATCGGCATTAGCTTGAAGAAGTTTAATTAACTTGTTCATGAGCTCCGAGGTTAACCCCGAGCCCAGGTATACCTTTCTATCTGGTAGATATTCGAACAAGATAACTTGCTGCAAATCCTCCACGGTAGATTTGGTTGCATCCGAGTCACCCGGTAAGACGAACGATCTGGGTACGCCAAAATCATCCTCTTCATTCCCTGGGTCTGACCTTTCTGCTCCGTTGTCGAACTCGTACCCTTTAGTTGCTATTGAGTGTCCTTGCTTCCGACTGATTCATCATCTTTTAGATCCGATTTTTTGGGAAAGAGTGGCGTTTCCTCGACCGCGAACATCTCTCTTGCAGCGGGCTATTCACCTCGGATGGTTTTAATCCCCTCTGGGGTCGGGAAGTTCAACAGCTGATGTAGAGTCGATGGCATCGCTCTCATGCTATGAATCCACGATCTACCAAGCAAAGCATTATATTTCATATCTCCTTCGATGACATAGAACACCGTTTGTTGAATGGTGCCGTCAATGTTGACCGGCAAAGAAATCTCCCCCTTCGTGGTTTTACTTGCCATATTGAACCCACTGAGTACTCGGGCTACCGATACAATCTGGTCGAGTAGCCTTAGCTGTTCAACCACTCTCCACCGGATGATATTGGCCGAGCTACCTGGGACAATCAAAATACGTTTAACTTGTGATTTAAAAATAAGAATATAAATTACCAGTGCATCATTGTGTGGTTGAATGATGCCCTCTGCATCCTCATTGCTGAAGGAGATGGAACCCTCGGGTATGTAATCCCGGTTGCGCTTCTCACGCACAACGAAAACCTTTGTTCGTTTCATCACCGGCCCTCGAGGAGCATCTGTTCCCCCGATTATCATATTGATTATATGCTGAGGTTCCACTGGTTCAGCCCGTTTGTGAGATTCCCTTTCCTTATAGTGGACTTTAGCTCATTCACTCAAGGATTCTCGAAGGTGGCCATTCTTCAATAAGCGAGCCGTCTCCTCCCTTAGTTGACGACAGTCCTCGGTTCTGTGCCCATGGGTTCCATGATACTCACACATCATGCTCGGGTCCCGTTGACCCGGGTCTGATCTTAGTGGTCTCGGCCATCTTGCTTCTGTGATACGACCAATGGCCGAGACAAGATCCGAGGTATTGATGCTGAAGTTGTACTCCGATATCCTTGGTAAGTCTTTGTTGCTAACTGAACTCCAAGCATCGCTTCTAAATGATAGACCTCGACTGTTCGACGGGCGCTCAGCCAGTTTATCACCCCGACCAGAGAATTGACTGGGGCCAACCCTTGATTTCTCCGACCTAAAACCCGATTTTTCTGAATGAGAGTATGGCCGGTATCTGTCCCTTAATGATCGGACCTCCGGGTCGTAAGCTTTTCTCGACCTTTCAGAGTTTTTGTTCATATTTACGGGTCCCGAGGGGAGCTCGAGCTGGTCATCCTCTACCCGAATCTTTGATTCGTACATGTTATGAACATCTGCCCAAGTCACAGCCTCATATTCCAACAAGTTTTCTTTCAGCTTGAATGAGGCCATCGAGCTTCGAGGATTAAGCCCTTTGGTAAAAGCCTGTGCAGCCCATTCCTCCGGAACCGAAGGGAGCTCCATCCGTTCCCTTTGAAAACGGTTGACAAATTCTCGTAGTAATTCATTATCCCGTTGGGCTATGCAGAAGATGTCCGCCTTCCGGGCCTGTACCTTTTTAGCCCCGGCATGGGCCGCTATGAACGCATCTGCGAGCATTTCAAAAGAAGTGATTGAATGCTCGGGTAGATGGTCATACCAGGTCAGCGCCCCTTACGATAGTGTTTCCCCAAATTTTTTCAGCAAAACGGACTCAATTTCATCCTCTTCGACATCATTGCCTTTTATGGCACACGTGTACGAAGTCACATGCTCCTGCGGGTCCGTTGTACCGCGTATTTCTGGATATCTGGCATCTTGAACCTCTTCGGGATCAACTTCGGAGCCGCATTTGGAGGGAAAGGCCTTTGGATGTATCTCTTCGAATCCGGCCCTTTTAGAATCGGAGGAGCCCCCAGGATCTGATCCACCCGAGAGTTATATGTTTCCACCCTCTTCTCAGTTGAGTCTACCCACTTTGCCAAGGTTTCGAGCATTCTCAGAACTTTGATGGATGAACTGGCTCCCGATCCATTACTCTCGACTATCCGTGTTTCGTTCCTTCTCGAGTCGGCGACGCCTTTTGACCTTTCCGGGGCTGCTTTATCATTTTTGCTTTGCAGCTGAGCTATTGTGATTCCCTGTTCGGCGATGGCGGTTCCCTGTTCCTGCAACGTTTCAAAAACTAAATGTAAGTTAATCTCATCCGGTTATCCGGTGCTTTCCGGCCTTGTGCCCGGGATAAAGTAATTGAATTATGAGTATTTAAGGGATCAGTGGCCGGTTGGGTGGCATTCTCCTGGTTCACGATGTTCTGCCGGTTGAAGTCTTCCCTCGGATCAACAGAGTTTGGGTCGGTCGGATCAGCTGGTAGGTTCTGTAACCTACTGTTCTCATTTTCGGCCACAATCTCGTTGTCGTTAATATGACCAGACAGTCCGCTGCTCGCCATTTGTCCGTTTATTGATAGAAACTAGTTAACCAACCCGCACTTCGCGCGGTGAAACATTTCATTTTATAAATACAGGTAAAATAATTATAATATTATAATAAAAATAAATAATATAATATAAGTCATACAATAATTACGTCACGCTGCAAGAGTCGAAAAAAGATAAAAACAAAAAGTATTAGTGAACTTAGAAATATATTTCCGAATTTTTAGTGAAAAAGGTAAAAATTCAAGGGAAATCCCTTTAAAATAAATATAACTGTGTATGTATGTGTGCCGCACTTTATAACTCATTTTTTTCTTATTCTAACATAGATTATTTAAATATATAGAGGTATCTAATTTTCTGTTTTATAGAATAAAACTTTTGTTTTTCTGAATTTTTCTCCCACATAAATAAAAGGAAAAAAAAACTGAAATTAAAAGAAAAAGATATTGTCCACGGAAATGGTTATGCACGTCTAATCCCACTGTCTTTCTTTTATCAACTTTTGTCTTCCGTTGTTTCATTCCTTCTCGCTTCAAATCCAATAACTAACCTCCTACTCAACAAAAAATATTATTTACTTCCACTATTCTTTTCGTGTCTTTTCTCCCTCCTCATTAGGGTT
Organism: Lycium barbarum; assembly: GCF_019175385.1. NCBI lineage: Eukaryota > Viridiplantae > Streptophyta > Magnoliopsida > Solanales > Solanaceae > Lycium > Lycium barbarum. The sequence continues at coordinate 63,807,771 of NC_083348.1, read as the reverse complement.
TTTATCGACTTAAATATTCATCTATAATCCATATCCACATATAAAGAAAACTCGAAGCATCCTAGTGGATTAGACTCCATCTTTTACAACGTGTAGTATTATTTTAATTTAGCTCCCAAAAAAATATATCTATGGTAGTATGTCATATATTCCTCTGCTCTATACACATATATCAAATCAAGTTACATCAAAGGAAATGATTGTCTATTTACCGTAAAGTTACGATTTGCATGCCTGCTTGCTCCAAATATTTCTTTACTTCAATTCTTCTTGATCAATACATTTGTGGAGAAATAAGTAAGCCAAAAATAAATTAGAAGACATCAATACATAAAAGAGTTTAGTAAGCTAATAATGAAATTAGATGTCATCCCTCATATAGCTTGTAAAGTTTTTTTTAGTTCATTTATCTATAAAAAATACAAAAATCACTACTTAAATTATTTTATTTATGCCTCCTTCTCGTCCTCTTCTTTTTCCTACCTCTCGCTATCTCTTTCAAGAGTTTCTTAGACATCAATTGAGAATGAAACGAAAAAGAAGGTAATAACATCAACTGAAAATACAATAATCTACCAAAAATAACATATCAATAAATCACAACAAAAAATAATATGGATAAATAAAATTACACCTACCAAATCATGTAGATAAATTGAAAAGAACAAACAACACCTGAAAACAATTATTATCAGGGAATCAATACATCAATGAATTACTAAAACACGGGAGAAATAGTGTTACATCTAAAGTAACAATGTTCTAGGCCAAAATATTACGAAAAGATAAAGAACACACCCAAAAAAAAAAAAAAAAAAAAGACACCAGAGGGACTGACCTGACGCCAAAAACAATAATAAAATTAATTGAGAACAAAAGGGACTATTTGAAGAGGACTGACTCTTAGGAGTCATATTTATTTTCACTAAAATGGAGATCATGGTCTTAAATGATATAATAATAATAGGTGTTGGTAAAAATACAACGAAAATACAACTACAATTGAAAAATAAAATGAAGAAATAAAAGTATCAAAATGTTGAGTCCAAAGCTCCACCAAACGAACACCAACCTTCAATTAAATAAAACTCTCTTTTTTTGCTCACTTTTCAAAAATTCTCGAATTTTTTTCACACCCCACAAGATAAGGATGACTCACTATTTATAGGTAAAAATTTCATCCTTGAATTGAATTAGAAGAGAAGTGGGAGAGTGGGGTAATCAATTGAGAGAATATGGAGGGGTAAATTGTAAGAATATGGGTTAATAAATGAGATAGTGGGAAGATGAGTTTCAAGGAAAATTATGACCACCTTCTACCCTATTAAACGTGAGAAAATGAAAGACCAAAATGAGAGACCACTTCTGCCTTATTATGGCCACTAACAGATCTGTTAGAAAAGATTAAATGTCACATTTTAATATTTATAATTTATATGATTAAAATGCTCCAAATAATCAACAATAGGTACTAAAGAGGCCGGTAAATAATGATAACTACAAAAGAATTGTAACGTACATTTAGAAGTTTTGACGGAATCAATATTAAATGTAATAATTTAATTTATTTAATAGTAAAAATTCCATGGAAAGATAAAAATAATTTTGGACAAACAAAATGAGAAAAAAGGATCAAAGAGATGCACATGCAGTATTTATAATAATGAATGTAAATAGTCGACGTTAAAAAAAATAGTAACGTGAGAAGTTGTAAGAGAAATAAGCTATGTTGAATAATTGTAATAAGTGTAATGAGTTTACATAATTATATTGAATAATAGTAATGAGTGTACATAACAACCTATTCTCCTCAATTAACCACTATTATCCTGACCCTCTGTCTTCATCCGTTAATTGACAAATTTAAGATATTATATAGGAGAGTTCACTTTTAATTAATAAGGATAGTAGAAGGAATTTAGTTACTTAGGACATTTTTTTGGAGCAAAATGAGAAGAGAAAAATTCAAAAAAAGAAGAAAAAAATAAATACGAATGGAGGTCATAGAGAGGTGCCACATCACCTTATCTATGTCTAGTTTTATATTATATATAGATATAGATTAGGAGAAGACTCTGTAATCAAAAGGGCATAAGGTAGAAGTCAAGATTAAAAAACCACTATTCTCCTAGCCACACGGTGAGCGCCAAACTGTTTACTCCGAATTAGGTAATCAATTGAATTTATAAGTGAGGTATAGGATATGTGGATAAATTTTAATCTATTTTGGGTTGATGTGGAATATGTATGGATTTGTATGTAATAATATGTATATGTGAGTATATGCGTTAATGTCTTGAATAAATATGTAGATATTGATGATTAAGCTAATTGTATTGAATGAACAAGTAAAGCCAAAACGCCACTAATTCGGATCAAAAGAGAGAGAGAGGGAGCTTCAATATATATATTTTTATTATAATGTTCTACATCTCAAAAAGTCAACCCTTAAAAGTAGGGAAATGTCATCTATTTATATTTTTGTCTCATGGGCCTTACATACAATACAAAACCCTTTAGAATAAAGAAACCCTAAAAGGATAAGGTAGGACCGTACGGTCTGACACCGTACGATGGTGAGTACAAAATGACAGAACGGTCTTGACGCGTGACAGTTCCGCAACTGGTTCACCAGACCAACGACCACGTTCAGTTCGGACATGAAGAAATCGGACTAACGGCCACGAGAACAAGGTTTGGAGAAAACGGACTAACGGCAATGCTGAGTTTGGTTCGGAGATACCGAACCAATAGATTGACTTTTCTTTTCTCGGATCAGCCACATCCGGTGCGATCCCCCGATCTGAAGAAAAGACCGATCATACTCATGCATTTAGTCATATCCTCGGACCCTGGTCTCACCGATCTTGCATATATCCAGTTTTTACCGTATACACCTTACTCTTAAAAGGCTCATTATTTACCAAAAGTATATATAAACGGCAAACACATAAATATATATACATGCCAAATGTATAACGTTACGTACCTGATGAATCCTTCTCCCGCTTAGGTTTTTTGTAGTAAATTGCACGATGTGCATATGAAGGATCATCTTCATGTTTGGACTCATCATCATCACTGGATGACGTGTCAACGGTTTTTTTCCTCAGAATCCAGTGCTATTATTGGATCCATATTTTTAGCTCTCTTGATCTTCTAGAAGCTAAGGTCCAATCTCCTGATCTTCAGAGCTACTGCTGAGTTCTTCATTAAAAAGTTGACTCCCAATAATGTTTCTACAACGTTTAGGTGCGTAGGGTTGGACACGAAACGTTGATTTCTCAACGAGAAAAAGGAACAAAACATCACCATCTTTCAGTTGGTGATGCACCACAAACTGTTGCCAGTATCCTTCACATACGAAATAATTGGGCTTTTTATTCACCATCTTTGCTTCCCATGACATCCCAGCTACATCCGTTTTCAGTAAGCAAGCCTCGGTCCACATTTTCTTGTTTTCTTTGATGAAAGAAGACGGCACTTGTCGACAAATCAAGTTTAGCAAATGAACTCATGAGTTGGAACAGAATTTTTAGACATCAAGAATAAACCAAAAAAGAACAAAAGAGAGATTGACAAACTTACTACTTTCAATTTATATGAACTTATTTCTTTTTCAGTTTATGTCAAAATAAATGACCCTCTTTCTAATTTAAAAATAAATTCACTTTATGAAATGATTTACAGCCACATAAATATTCAAAACTTATTTTGAACCATAAGTTTCAAAAGTCTGCACTCTTTTTTAAATATCGTACCAATCAAATAAGTTCACATAAATTGAAACGGAAATAGTATTTTGTTCATAAAGGCTTCTCCAGATAGTAAAAGCTTGAAAAACGCTGGAGGCTTATCGGGATCCACTTGCATCATTGTTTTCTGGTTTTGCAAGAGGAAAGAGTAGAAATCAAAGAAGGAATTTAACAAGCTGCTATGTTGTTTCAACAATAATTTCTGTTCTTTTTCTTGTTTATTCACACTAAACTTGCACACTACACGTGTATAAACTCCATATAATAGGGACTTTTGGTTCAAAGATACTCGACACTTCTTCAGGAAGTTATAAAATAGTCTAAAGTAGAATTTTTTTTATTTTTTTTTAAATCGCGAGATAACTTTTCAATTAGAAGAAAAGACAACATATTAATTTTGACAAGAGTAGAGATTGAAAGTTAGAAAAAGATATGTAAATTGAAAGATAACTTTTAAATCAGAAAAAAAACAATATATTAATTTTGACAAGAAAAGACTATAGGTTAGAGGCTATGGATAAGAATTGGAGAAAAAGTTGATGTTATCAAGAAATATTATTTTGTAGTCTCACACAACCAAAAAAAGTATGAACCTTCTTTTGTTTTATAAATAGTGGATTCAAATTTTATATTTTTGGGCTCATCAATTAATGAAAAAAAAATTCACACAATTTACATCAACTATATAAAATACACAGTAATTAATTCATTTTAAAAAAGCATTACAAATTATAACATACTATGTATAACAATTATTAAACATTCCTCATCCACTTGAGTATCTAAGAAACCATATAGTTGAACGATACGAAAAATATTATTTTCAACAACAATTAACTGTTGTTTAGATGACAAAAATTAATATCCATCACAATAGGACAAAGTTCAAACCTTTTACTGGCCTCCCGGAGTCAATAGTGGGCCATTTTCTCCAATTAAATGTTGCTGCTGTCACCGACTAATACTTAAAGCTAAGAATCGAGGTATTACCATATAGGAAATCAAATAACTCGAAAATCCAAAATTTAAATTAGTTTTTTACAACATGGAATAGGGGTAAATTGCATTTATAGAAGTGAAAGTGACAAAGAATGATATAAAAACTGTAAAAACTGGATGACCAAGAATTTCATGGAAGAAAATTCTTTTTTAAATTCTGAAAAATATTTTCCTTAAAACACATTTTCTTTTAAGTTCTGAAAAATAACTTCCTGACAAGAAGGAAGTCATTTTTTGAAACATTGATGACTTCACCCTTCCAACCCAACCCGCCTACCCCATCATCCACCCCCACCACCAACACCCCCCCCCCCCCCCTTCACACCCCCAAAAAGTTAACTAATTTGTCACTTTATATTTTTTGAAAAATAATACCGGTTTACTTACCAAGCATCAGAAAGTATATTAGAAAATCCCTTATTTTTCAATGGAATATAGTTTCCCCCAAACACACCCTAAGACATCATCAAATTTCTCCTTTCTTGCAGTCTCCCATGAAGATGCCAGCGATTAGAGTATTTAGTCAAATATAAGGCGTGTAATATGACACTACATGTCCGCACCTTCCTTTAAACAATTGTTTTTATAATAAACATATTTGTATAATTGAATGCATGTGGATAAAAACATAAGTTTACATCTAATTAACAGGGAGGTAGCATCTTCAAGCAAATGTTAAAATGCATTTACCAACATTTTAAACTTGAGAAAAGCCATTCTAGAAAACAATGACATTTTCACTCGCAAATATTGAAATGGCCCGTGGAAAAGACAGAAATAACATGTAATCTCAAGAGAGAAAAACAGAAATACATTTAACAAAATATATAAGGAAAAAGGCACAAAGAGTTTGTTATATAAGGAAAAAGGCTCAAAGAGAAAAGAATGACTAAACTTCCTGTAGGTTGAGAATGATAATTTCTTGTAACGTTGCTCAGCATTTTATGGATATGGAATTTAGTCACAAGGAAGCTAAGGAGGCATGTTAATTAAGTAAAGAAAGTTAATAGATGGACGTTTTATATAACTCCTAAAATATATAATTAATGAGATGTAATAAATAGGATTTAAGGTGATCAATTTTTAATCATTAAACAAATTGAATGAGAAATCTTGGTCAACATCTTCTTGTGTCTTTTGTCGTTTGTCTTTAATAGCTAACAAATCAAATTAGAACTAAGTCGGAGAGAAGTTTTTTAGAATAAAGAACAACTAAAAAGTTCATAACTATTTTATTCATAAACCTTCTGTAATTAAAAGCTTGCAAGATGATGCTTGTTAAGATCCACCCACTATCATTCATCTCTTTAATAAACTAGGTAATTTTTACGTCATCCACTAGCACTCTTCTCCTTAATTTGGTGATGCTTGTTAGATCCATCCACTAGAATTTGGTGCTGCTTGATAAGCCACCATTTATTACGTCATCATTGTCGAACCAAGCTTCAAATGAAGTTTCAATAGCGACCCAGCTTTGTTCTTCTGAGTTTCGGTTCACTAATGGACAGTGACGGATCTAGAAATTTCATTGAGGGGGGTCGAAGATCACTGAATCAATCCTTACTTTTGTGTTCAGGGTGTTCAAAATCTATATATGTACATAAAAAAATACAAAAATACCATATATATACAGTGTAAATTTTTGCTGAGATTTTGCCGAGGGTGAACACCCTCACTTGTGTGTAGATCCGCCCCTGCTAATGGACACTTCAGCCACATTTACAACTCAAGAAAATGATTTCAATCGCATTCAGCAACAAACAATCACTTTGAAACCTTCTTCCTTTTTTTTTTTTTAGTAATAGATTTGCAAGCTTGAAGACACAACAATGGAATGTGAACTTCCTATTGCAACAGTGAGGGTAAGAAAAATAAAAGACAATTAAAATCTATAATTTTGTGAGTTTTGTTGGAGGTTATATATCGTATAAAAAATGAATTGCTATGTTTTGAAATAAAATAGTACTATGAGTGGTCGTTTGGTACGTAGATAAAATTATCCAAACATAATAATTCTGGGACTAATTTATCCCATCTCTTGGGACTAATTTATCCCATCTAGGAGATGGATAAAATAGTCCCAGGATTAATGGGATATCCCATTTTAAGTTTGGGATGCATTTTATATTTTTTTTGGTACAAGGTATAAATTTATCCCAATATAAATTTATATCTTCTATCAAATATGATACAAATTTAATCTCACAGTTAGTACTGAGATATCCCAACTAATATCGTGTACCAAACGAGCCCCGAGTTAATATAAGTATGAGTTTATCTTGTTTATCTCTATAAAGATCCCTAAATATAATAGACTTTTTGGTTGCATAGAGACTCGAGCTTTTTCGGGAATGTTTAAAAATAGTCTAGTTATATATCAAAGATATTTTGCAGGCTGGAAGACAACTTTTAATTAAATAAAAGTCAAAACATATATTTTGACGTGAACATACTATTAAGTTAGGCAACCTTATTCCTTGGAGATGTAGAGATTAAGTGATGTCAAGTATGACAGTGAAAGACCTAATGTCAAGATATTTTACAAGTTTCAAGACTACTTTTAGTTAAATAAAAGACAACATATTAATTTTGATGATAAAAAATTACAAGTTTGCTTTACCTGCTATTGTTACTTGAGAGATATGGAGATCAAGAAGTGGTGTCAAGTAATGACAAAAGATCTAAAATATATCACATATATATCAATGGATGTCATGTGTATATCTTGTATAAATCTTATGTATGTTGTGTGCATCAGTTTATATACATGACATACATAATATATACAAGTGATATACATTAAGTTGTAATGCTCTTCAACCTCGAAATTCAATCTGAAATTTGATCCAATACCTCACCAAATTTTCTCAATCTTGAGAGCTCCTCAAGATGTCCTAGCTTTTGAACAACACACAATGGAAAATGATTTTGGTTTAGAAAATTCAAAAATTGGAAACAAGCTTCAAATGAAGCTTCAATGGCGATCCAATCTTGTTCTTCGCCAACCTACCAACAGGCAGTTCAGACATATTTACAGTTCAAAAAAATGATTTCAGAATATCGCTTTGAAACCTTTTTAATATTAGATTTGCAAGCTCGAAGACTCAACAACGAAGGCCAACTTCATTTAACAATAATGAAGATAAGAAGATCTTTGAAATCCCTAATTTTGTGAGTATTGGTGGCGGTTATATATTATAGAAAAGGTCAAAAATGCCCTTAACGTATTAGAAATGGCTCAAAAATGGACTCCTGCTACATATTAGATCAAATTTGCCCCTCATTCCACCTATTTGGATAAAAAATGTCGAGACCTTTAAAGTTAAATTTAAGTTTAAAATTGATCCTTTTTAACAAAAGCTGATGTGAAATATATGAAAATTTTAAAATATGTGACATTATTTTATTGGTACACATTTAATTGAACCCAAATCCGTAGGAAACTTAGTAGCTCAGTTGGTTGGTTACCTGAACTTTCACCTTATTGGTGAGGGTTCAATTCCCCACTTAGTAATCCCCTCCCCTACCCGCTATGTAATTTTAAATTTTTTTTTAAAAAAAAAAAAAACAAATCCAACCCATTAACTCAAAACTATTTTTCAAAGATCCAACACTTTTCCTCTTCACATGCTTTATGATTAGGACTAATTGAATCAAAGTTGTACCTAGTCATCCACCAAGTAATAAGGTTTTCGTAATTTTCTGTAATTCGATGAAATAACGAACAAAGGATAAAGATTAAAGCACAGGAATCAAAAGGAATTGTGTAGGCACAGGGCACTAGAGCATACAACTTTTCGAGTTCGAGAAGGTTGTTTGTTCAACTCCAACATGATTTATGATTATGGCTAGTGTTTATGTCTGATGTAGTACATTCAATCATTAAGTTATGAAATATTGCGAACTAAGTCAATAGTAAACAGAAAAAGTTAAGGTCCATTTTGGATAAGGAAAAATCTATTTGGCAAAATCACTTTTGGGCAAAATTGTCAAAAATGGGGTTATATTAGTCCTTTCATAGAGAATCTTGAAGAATCATTACTTTTTATTATTTTATTGTCATGTGCTTTTACATCACTGTCTTTCCTGATAATATGACTCTCTCTCACCTAGGCTAATCATGGTTTATGTTCCCAATGTATATTTCCTATTCTTTTAATGTGGCTATTTTTTATTATTATTTTTACATTAGCTGTATTGTGTATACATACGGTAGGCCTAGGGTGTATTTTTTTTTTTGGGAAAATGACCTAGTAATACCTATTTAAGACTCTATATAACAAAACATAAGGATACTTTTTCTTATTTACAAAATATACCAACAAAATTACAAAGTATACCAAATTTTTGCTTAATGGGATACCCACGATTTTAGGCTTTTTTTAAGGAAGAAAATCTGATTTTAAATGTGGACTTAATTCTAGGATAGTTACCATTCAACTTCTTCTTCTTTTAAAAAAAATAATTCCCTCTCTATCTCTCCCTCTATGATAGACACCATTTTCATACCTAAAGTCCATTTTCTCTCCTAGTCTAATTTTTCAAACCAATATTACAAAGTATCTTTGATTACTAACTTGTGTATTAATTGTATATAAAAATTGATTTGTATCGTTTTGAGATATATATGATCATTGTGTGTTTTGAAAATCTGTATAAATTATATAAACTGTAGTTTTAAAAAAAATTGAAAACTAATATATGTATGAAATGTGTATGGAGTCTGCTATGTGTCATTTTTTAGATATATGCGGCACAATGTGTGTGAAATGTGAACAAATTCGATATCAATTAGTCTTTAAAATGTTGAAAACTGATATGTGTATGAAATGTGGATGGAATTTGATTTGTATCAATCAAAAAACTTATTGTACATATATACTTTCTCATAATCTATACATACTTTGATCAGATTTTGTATAATTTATATACTTTATCATAATCACAATATACATACAACTTTTATACATAGATTATGTATAGATTATGAGAGAAAAGAGGATAAAATAAGTAAAACGATTTCCTTTTATTTAATGTGTTTAGTTGCTTCTTTTTAATTTACCTAATTCGTATAGATTTTGTAACAAGTCTATTGATATATTTTGTAAACTGAAAAATATAATCATGTTTTGTAAATATACCCCCTTACCATGTACATATATGTTTTTTGCCCTTTTTTTTTTTTTGGTATCTGAAACCTATTGTGTATGCATACGGTGGGCCTAAGGTGTATTTCCTTTTTTCTTCTTTTTCTTCTTGTTTTGGTATCTGAAACTGATAGTGCATACGGTGGGCCTAGGATTTCCTTTTTTCTTCTTTTTCTTTTTGTTTTGGTATCTGAAAGTTTTGTTATTTTTCTTGCAAATAAAGTGTTATATATTGGCTATATACATAGGGTTTTTACCCTTTTTAGTATTTGCTGCAATAGCTTTCGTCAATTCCTAAAACGAAAATTTATTTAACTGCCTTTTTTATTAGAGAAAAACGATAAAATAAATCACTTTTTCAATGTTTAATAGGAAATTCAATGTAAAATATAGGTTTGTTGCACTCTCATAAAATTAGTTATAGGCTAGCAAATAGAATTCGGACAAAAATTTTATAGGATTAAATATTATTCGTTTATTTCTAAGCATAGGTGCTCTTCTCTTTCAATGAAATACACAGAAATTCGCAATCTCAATTTGTCAATATCTCTCAATTTCTACATATAATGGAGGGAGTTTTTTTCCTAAATAATCGTCATTAATTTCTCGAAATCTGGTCTTAGACATTATTGATTATTTATTTAAATAACCACCCAGAAATACCATTGTATGTGTGGACTTCTATTAAAAATTAAACTTAATTTTTATAGCATTTTTCTCTTTTGATAAATGTTAAAAGTATATTATTGATGAATATTAAAATTGTATAAAATATTGTATATATACAATTCATATATTTTGAATAATAAATGTATGAACTTAATATAGATAATATATTGATGAAATATTAACATAATATAAAATAGTTACAGAATAATATATTTGAAATATATTAAATGTTTCTTTTAAGAAAACTGTCCGCATAAAAATAGAGTTTGAAGGAAAAATGTCATAAAATTAAGGGGGGAGAGAGATCATTGTGGAAGTGAGAGAAAAGAGTAAATGAGTAAAATTGTATTAATGAAAATAGATTTCATTAATTAATGGAGAGGGTTGGCCTTTGTCGGAGTTTATTATTGTATTTATATTTTTTTTCTTTTCAGAGTGCTATATTTGTTATAAAATGTGCTATATTTGTTACTTTTAAAAGGATATGTTATTCTTTTATATAATTCTTACAAACAGGTTTAGTGGGTAAATATCTCTAACAAGAAAAACAAAAAGGAAAAAGGATTAAGGCTTTGTATATTGTTTAGGTTGGCCCACCGTATAATGAAAGAAAAAAAATTAAGGCTTAATATATTATTTAGGTTGGCTCACCGTATAATGAAAGAAAAAAAATTAAGGCTTAGTATATTATTTAGGTTGACCCACCGTATAATGAAAGAAAAAAAAAAAGGAAAGTTGTGTATATTATGTAGGTTGGCCCATCGTATAATCATGTAGAATATATAGGTGTATGTATAAGTGTAGGTGCGTGTATCTCATTTAAATATTTCCAATAATATTTAAGCGTGCCGTACTTTAATAAAAAACAAAAAAAAAGGAAAGTTGTGTATATTATGTAGGTTGACCCACCGTATAATCATGTAGAATATATAGGTGTATGTATAAGTGTAGGTGTATGTATCTCATTTAAATATTGGCAATAATATTTAAGCGTGCCGTACTTTAATCATTACACTAGATTGGAGGGAAAATACGGAGAGAAGTTGGTTGTTTTGGATCCTTATGGGGTAGGGGCATTCTGGTCATTTTACGTGGCCCTATCCCCATTTTTGACAATTTTGACAAAATGGGTTTTGCTATTTAGCAACACCCTTTGGATAAAGCGGAAGAAGTGTTGAGCTTTATAAAAATGGTTTTGGGTTAATGGGTTGGATATGGGTCAAATTACATGTGGATCAATACAAATGTCACATATTTAATTAAAAATTTATATATTCCCCATTACCATTTGTTAAAAGGAAGGACAAATTTAGACTTAAATTTAACATGAAAAATGCAATTTTTTTTTACTAGAGGGATAAGGTTTCCTTTCAAGGGTTAAATGACAAATTTTGCAAATCAATTCTTGAGGTGGACTTGTGAATGGTGAAACAAGTGAAGATAAATGTGAAAAATCAATTTCACTTGATTGAAGATTTACACTTAGGTAATGTAAAAAAAAAAATTACAACTATTAGTAGGTGCACTTCAATTAATTAACCACCAAAATATTGATAGGATTCCTCCATCCTTAATTAGGGTCGCGAGTTTGAGTCCTGAGTATGAATCTTTTTTTGGTAGAGAGAATTTTTTCTTTAATGAACCTTACCCAATATAAATCTAAATTAATGGAGATCAAATGCTGGTATGAAACAGTGAGTGAAAAATCAAAAAAGAACTTCAACTAATTTCACAAATTCGCACATCTATCCTATTTCCTCTCTTGAGTCGGGGGTCTTTCGGAAACAGCCGCCCTACCTTTCAAGGTGGGGGTTAGGTCTGCGTACACTCTACCCTCCCCAGACCCCACATGGTGGGATTATACTGGGCTTGTTGTTGTTGTTGTTGTTGTTGTTGTTGTTGTTGTTGTTGTTGCACATCTATCCTATAAGTTTATCCATTACATCGAGGGAAAATCTAGTGCAATATTTATATTACGACGACTAATGACTGGTCTAGTCATAAAATTTAGTAATTATTTTGGTCGACATGGATAAGATCACTTTCGAGTTTTTTTCTTTTATTTGTTCTTGTTAATACCATTATTTTAATAAATAGTTCAAGAATTTTATTCGTTTCCTTGAGAAATATAGTCAAAGATATCCTTCTAGTTTTAGCTTTAGGGATAGCTCAAGTTTATCTAACATTAAATAATTTGCTTGATTAGGTGTTTAAAATTTGTCATGGATGATGTCATTATTTTTGTGGCTCAAAGCGTTCATAGAATTTCATACTTAATACTCATGAGGACATATATAATTTCATACTCAATACTTATGGGAGCCCTTACCCAATATGGTAGATCCTCCTCTGCTAGGAAGGATGGAGTGTATGCAGACCTTACCCCTACCTCATGGAAGTAGAGGGCTATTTCCGAAAGATCATCAGCTTAAGTGCAGCAAGTCAAAGTTGTCATTAAAAAGGAAACACGTTAGTAAAGGAAACATAACAATCAATAAGGAAAACTATACAATCAGCTCAGAAAAGGAATAGTAACAACAACGAAATAGTGCGATAACCGAAACACAATAAACAACATATGGTAACATATATGAAAAGCAAGAACGACATGAATAAGGCTAAAACTATGCCATATACGGTGCTTCCGACAACCACCAAAGCCTAATCCTGCCGAAATGTGTGACAACGCTCAACCACCTACTAACCTTCTAGCCCTAATCAGGACCATCATCATTTGCCATATCCTTTTGTTCCTGTAAATTTAAAGGTTGCAAAATCAAATAAGTTTTTAGTAACCTATTTAACTCGACTAAGTTTAGACAATTTTATTATGATCAACTTAACTTGACTGAACAAGTTGCACTTGAAAAGACCCATCAATTTATTGGGCCAAAATAGGTCAAATAGCGTGACCCGACTGATTTTTTTTTTTTTTTTAAAAAGCCCAACCACTAAGGCTATTTTATTAAAAATCAAAAGAGAGTATCAAAATAAATAGAAGAAAAAGGGAACCTACTTCTATAAAGAGAAAGAAATAAAACCTAATCTAGAAAGAGAAAGGAGCTAAGAATTCAAAACTGCAGCTCGATCTTCATGCCGACGAGAATTAGAGTTGGTGCAAACTTGGCGTTGGGAAATGGGGATATGAATAACTCGACATTGGTGCAATATTTATCAGCAAAATCGGGGCCGACACATCGATGGTGCAAGAGGTGATAAATCTGGATAATCATCATCATAAGGCGGAGACGAAACAGTGTGAGAAGGAATTGAGACTACTCCTTCGTTGTCTGCTTTCATTTTTCTTAGACCCCATATCAGTGTAAGAATATTACCCATTGAAACCCTATTAGCAAAATTACTCTTTTCATGATTGAACATGAAATTTGGGGGTAAAATTTCCAGAGAATTTATACTATTCTTCGGATTGATCTTTAATATCAGTAAATTCTGATGACTATCATTTTCAGAGCATATTCATCACCAGAAACTCCTTGTTTCTCGATGATTTGTTGATTATTAGATCTAATTGCTGAAACACTTGTACCATTTTCCATTGCATCCATTGTGTCGGCCTAATTTCACTGATCAACTATGCACCAACACCGAGTTATTCATACCCGTATTTTCCATCGAATGAGTTGTTTTATTATCCCGGAGCTGCTATGATGAGTGGCTTTAACATCAAATTCAGGTAACAAATTATAACTCAATCTGTCTGTGATCATTCAATTTTTCATCTGTTTTGATAATTACAATTTATGTTTGCATTGCATTTTGATTCGTCTGGTCACACTATTTTGACCCGTTTTGACCCAATAAGTTGACGGGTCATTTCAAGTGCAACATGTTCGGTCAAGTCAACAAGTTGTGCATAAATAAATTGTTTAAACTTAGTCGAGTTAAACAGCTTACTAAAAATGTGTAGATTTTGCCATCTCTAAATGTATATAAATGAAAAGCGGGCTCTCTTTCCACCCTTACTCAGCGTGATGTCCTATTATTTAGTTACTAACGCAAAATCAAGCTTTCTTCTCTTGTCATTAAAACTATATGTTGGAAAATGCATCAGATCCTCTAGTTTTCCTTATGGCATATTGATTACTCGGACAATGGAAGCAAATAATATCAGAATGGATGAATATCCTGCTCAGCATGTCAAGCAGTGTTATAACTCTAGAGTCTTTTTCAGAATAGGATACACCCATATTGATGACTATTGGGTTCTTAAAAATGAGTATGATGGTTCTTTGGCCCTTGCACCATCCAAATTTAAGCCCTTTACTTTCTCTAATCTTTCTACAATTGATAACTCTGACGAAATATTTGTTAAGTTGACTGTGTTGGATGACAAACTGGTCTCCTTTATGATGTCCAGGTTGCAACTCAATTTCAGATGGAGAAGGTTTGAGAGGTCACTAAAAAGGCTGGTATAAAAATAGCTCGCATCCGCATTGAACTAGACCAGGTCATTAGGGCACCAAGATTTAAAATAGCACTGAGGATTCTCAACTACTTTCTTTATCAAATTTGAAGAATTTTCTACATACATGACTGTGAAGTTTAATGCTATGAAGGATGCCATAGACTCGGACTTACTTTCTTAGATAAAATAAGTGTTTTGCTGGATGTCTACCTTAACCAATGTTTTGTGCCTGGACCTAAGACAATTGACGGCTTATGCTGTTATATTGTTTGGTTGTTGGATATGTATCCAGAAAACATGTTTATCTCCTTATTTACTAATGTTATTTTCTAGTCATTATGTCTGTTTCTACCCGTTGTCTTTCTCTTTTGCTGATGTCAAAGGGGGAGCATAAGGCAACTTTGTAAACTACTCAGGGGGAGTTTTCAACTTCAAGTCGACTTGATTAAATTCTAAAGAAACTTTAAGATTCAAATGATGACAGTCGGCAGAAACTCAAGGAAGTTTACTACACTTGTGACTCTTAAATTGTCATCATAAAAGAGAAAAGATTGTTAGAGTTAAGATTTTAATGATGATCACTTTAGTTGTGCAGGAAAATCTTTATGAAAAGCTATAAAGGAGAAAGAAGGCAGAATCAAAGAATTAAAGATAGAAGCCACATATGGAAAGCCGACTTACTCATTTATAAAGTAAGTCAAGCCAAATCAAAGAAGATCTGCTAGCAAAGGTCTTACAAAAAGTAAGAAATTTTTCAGCAACAAAGATGGAAAGAAATTGAGAAAAATGGACAATAATAAAGCCAAGAAAACAATTAAGATCTAGCGCTTATTACGAAGTAAGATTTAAGGAGAATTGAAGGTTGTTAAACAAGTACAAAAAGTTAATGTTTGCTCGATCAACGAAGTCCCAGAAGGAAACAAGCAATTAAAGATCACTACAAATCAAGACCTGAAGATGTCTATAGCGCCATCAAAAGAAGCTCAATCTTATTCTTGAAAAAGGACCAATCAAATCCCTTTTTCCAAAATCGATACTCTTGGGTTGCTATATCTATCAAAAAGCATTGCAGATAGTCTTTGAAAGACATTGTCACACCCCCAACGAGGGGCATGACGGGCACCGGCTCTATCGATCGAGTACCACCAAACATATACTAACATAATCTCAATACAACTATCCTGGGTTGAAATGTGAGCTCACTGTAACGTAGAAAACACCTGCACACAGAAGAGGCCCAATACATTGGAAAATATATGCATGGCCATACACACACACACACATACAGATATATATATATGTATATATATATATATATACTCTAGCCGCCAAAGCTGCTACAAGTGTCCTAGCCAACAAGACAGCACATGACATCTACATACATTATATTGTCTATGAGCCTCTAGGAGTGCATATACATAACATATAAACATAGCATATACCAAAAGAGCAAGCCCGGTATAATGACACTTGCTGATGATCCACTAAAGCTGACAATCCTACTGAAGAGGTCCTCGTCTCTGTATGCCAGGACTTGCAGCACGAAATGTAGCGTCCCGTAGGATGGGACGTCAGTACGGATAAAAAAACTGAGTATGTAAGGCAGGAAACAGTAACATAAGTAAGATGTAAATATAGAAGGATAGAAGTAACCTGAGCCATCTGAAGACATTCAATATGCAATGCATGAGTTTAAAAATCATATGCAAGTGTGTGTGTGTGTGTGTGTACACCACACACACATATAGTATGTTATTATCGTATCATCATCATCATCCCGCATCCGGGGCATCCGGCGTCCGGGGTATATCATAACATGCCCACTGCAGTGGTGTGCACATCTACGTGCTACCCAACCGACTATAGTGCGGCGCGGTGTAGTAAAATAGTGCAATATATATATATATATATATATATATATATATAATGCATGAGGAGCCAATGAACTAACATCGGGCCTTTCAGAATGACGTAAGGTCGGTAGCCTCCGAATGAATTATGAAATTTGTATCAAATCCAAAGAAATAACTTAAGGATGATAAACATGATAATAATTCAGGAATCATTGAATAAGTACATCAAACTAATTGGGAAACAAGTAAGTAATCCAATAAAGAACATCTATAAGAAGTGATATATGACCGCAATGAATTATATTGTTATGGAATGCTCGTGTTCATGTTCTAGTTGGATTCATGCCAAAGAAAGAGAGAAACGAACACCTTACATACCTTATTTGTCAAGCCGCCACTCGAAAGAATCCCTTATTTCGATGCTTGCCCTCCACCTGAACCTATATTTAAAAATATATCCTTAATCATATTCCATCATGTTCATACATCAACTTAGATAAGTTGTATATCGAAGGATGATTTGGGTTATGAGAATTTGGGCAGCATTTCCTCTATTTCTACTACGCCTTAAGTTTACAACAACAACAACCAACCTACTATCAACAACATCAAATCCAATTCAACCACCAATTCATCCAATCAACCATAATTCAATATAAAGTTTATCGTCTTTCGCTCAATTCACTAAATACGTTATAATCTAACAAATATAATCTCGAATCAATGTAATTCCATGGATATAAAGAGAGGATCTTACCTTATTAACTTCCAATTGATCCTTGATGGTTTCAAACCCAAGATCCCGCCATCTTTCACCTTGCTTCGCAATAATCGCAATAATATGATGTTGTCATGAGCTTCCTAAGCCTAGATTATGTAATCTCATTACGATTTCTTGGTTTTTAATGATAAGGAATGTTGGGAGATGATTCTATGGTCTTTAGGGGTCTTCAAATGTGTAGAAAA
Organism: Lycium barbarum; assembly: GCF_019175385.1. Classification (NCBI taxonomy): domain Eukaryota; kingdom Viridiplantae; phylum Streptophyta; class Magnoliopsida; order Solanales; family Solanaceae; genus Lycium; species Lycium barbarum. The sequence goes on along the minus strand of NC_083348.1, from coordinate 63,789,956 downwards.
ATGGGGAAAAGTGAGAGGTGAAGGCTTATATAGGTCACAAGGTCGGTTCCTACCGCCTCAAAATTTGGCCTTCGCGATCGCGAGGCCTTTGGCTCGCGATTGTGGAGAAGCCTCTGGCAGCCTATCTTGAAAAGCCCATAACTTTCTACTTCGATATCGTATCGATGAACAATTTGTTGTGTTGGAAACTAGACTCAATAAACTTCAATTTACATATTTTTGCGTTCCATATCTCCTCATATTCTAGGAGATAGACCTCCCCCAAGATGGACCAAAAGTTCTGTCCAGTATTCTTCCAAGTTTTCCCAAAAATTCGACAAACTTAATTTCTTTATTTCACTTGATCCCGGAACCCTTAGATACTCTCTTAATACTTTTTTTTTTGTTAAAGGTCTTGCTAGCCTTATAAGAGTCCCATGACCTCTCCAACTTACGTTAGTTTACTTACGACACAACCGACGCAAAATTTTTCGAGGTGTAACATTCTTCCCCTCTTAAAAACATTTGTCCTTGAATGTTAAACTAAAACTCTCAAATGTCTTATGGAAATTTTGGCAGAACTTGAGAAAACACACGTTTAAGAATAGAAGAAGAAGTTTGTATTTCTGTGTGTTTTGGAGTACACGATTTACTCCTATTTATACATGAGATATACACCTATATTCTAGGTATACAAGATATACTCTAACTCTCCAAGATAATCTTATACGAGTGTTTCACTCCTTCTAAACTAGTACTAAGTGATTGAGTCCTTTTCAAGACTACTAACATAATTATCAAGAATACATTGATCATTATCATGATCATTATCTTCAACACTTCCCCTCAAGCTTATGGGAGGTGAGTTCACCACACATAGCTTGTCTCTGAAAAATTTGAACAGGTCCTTGCCAAGAGATTTGGTGTGAATATCTGCTAACTGATCTTTTGATCTAACAAACTGAGTAACCAGTTGTCCTTGAGCCACCTTTTTCCTGACAAAATAATAATCTAGTTCCACATGCTTAGTTCTAGCATGCATAACTGGATTTGTAGTCATGTACAAAGCACTTAAGTTGTCACAAAATAGAGTAGGGGCAGTTATGTGGTATACCCCAATATCTTGTAGTATGTAGCTTATCCATGTGATTTCAGCTACAGTTGCTGCCAATGCCCTATACGCAGCTTCAACACTCGATCTTGCAATAATGTTTTGCTTTATTGATAACCAGGACACACAGTTTGCACCAAAGTACACACTATATCCAGTTGTGGATCTTCTTGTAACAGCACAGCCTGCCCAATCTGCATCTGAGAAACCATATATCCTAAAGGAGGAATGTGATATGATTCTTAGTCCGTGATCAATTGTTCCCTTGACATACCTCACTATTCTTTTAACAGCCTGAAGATGCATACTGTTTGGATTCTGCATAAATTGACTTGTAAGATTTACAGCATGAGTGATATCTAGCCTGGTGAGAGTAAGATACTACAAGCTTCCCACAATACTTCTGTAAACTGAGGGATCAACTGGACTACCAACTGCTTCTTGCAATCCATGTTTTTGAGCTAATGGAGTATGCACTTCTTTTACTTCTGCCATATTCACCTTCTTGAGCAGATCACTTGCATATTTGCTTTGGGTTAGGTGAATTCCTCCAGGAAAGTATTCACTTCAATACCCAAGAAGTAACTCAAGGGTCTAAGATCCTTCATAGAAAATTCACTTCCCAGCTTCTGCACTACTTCCCTGTCTGCCTTGAGTTGCTTCCTGTCACAATTATATCATCCACATACAACAACAGTAATATTGTCCCTGCTGAGTTATGAAGTGTGAATAGAGAAGAATCTGCCCTACTACACGTGAACCCAAGGTGAAGGAGGAATAAATTGAACCTCTCAAACTAAGCTCTATGAGCTTGTGTGAAGGAGGAATAAACTGAACCTCTCAAACCAAGCTCTATGAGCTTGTTTGAATCCATAAAGAGTTTTCTTTAGAAAACAGACATGATTTGGATGTTGAGTATCAATGAAACCTGGAGGCTGACTCATATAGACTTGTTCTTGTAAATAACTATGCAAGAATGCATTCTTAACATCTAAGTGTCTAATGAGCCAGTGTCAGGTACCTGCAACAGACAAAATGACTCTTATAGTAGTAGTTTTCACTACTGGACTGAAAGTTTCCTCAAAGTCTATACCCTCAAGTTGTGAGTACCCTTTTGCAACTAGCCTTGATTTGTGTCTCTCTATGGATCCATCTGGTTTCATTTTTGTCTTAAACACCCACTTAGATCTTACTATATTCGTGTTTGGAGTTCTAGGTACTAGGATCTAAGTATCATTTTGATGTAAAGCTGTTAACTCTTCTTGTATTGCTGTCAGCCAGTGAACAAAACTAAGAGCTTCTTTTATAGATTTAGGTTCTGCTACATCAGTTTTTATAACAGCTAATGAGGTGTGAGTGATAGGAAGTGACTTAGCTTTGAGTCTTGTAACCCTGTGATGATTCTGAGTGTCAGGTGCAAGCTCATCTTGAGTTGTGTTGCATGGTGCTGTGGAGGGTGATCCATCCTGATTATTGAAGAATTTGGAGAAATCCAACTCAAGTTGTATGCCATTTGGATATGCTACACTGAATTTATCAGACTGCTGATTTGAAAAGACTGCATGTTCAATAGTTTGTTGTAACTCTTGCACCCCATCTGAGTCTGAGTCTGAACTCAATTCTTCTGAGTCTGAATTCTGCTTATTTGTGTCAAGCCTTTGGTCCTGATGATCCTGTGTTGCTGAAGTTGGTGAAGAAGGGTCAATAGTAGTATTGTCAGTGACAATATCATCCTCTAGTACTTCCCCTGGAGAAGTATGATGTGATGAACCAGATTCAGCCTGTGATTATGAGAGAAACTCAAAAAATGTAGCCATATGACTGGTATCTGTGAGTACACTATCAGTTTTTGTGTCTGTCACATAAAGAAGAGTTAGTTCATCAAACACAACATGTTCCTTGTTGATGGATCATAACACCTATATCCCTTATGCAAGCTGCTGTAACCAATAAACACACATGGATAGGACTTGGGAGAAAGCTTATGTTTCCCTTTCAAATAAGGAAAACATCTGCAGCCAAACACTTTTAAGCTGCTGGAGTCAGGATGTGATCCATGTAACTTGTGAAATGGTGTTTCCTTATTAAGTATAGAAGATGTCAATCTATTTATTAAGAACACAACTGTAAGAAAAGCTTCAGTCCATAAATACAAAGCAACTTGGCATGAAGTAGAAGTGTTAATCCTGTTTCTACTACATGTCTATGTTTCCTTTCTGTAAGTCCATATTGTTTAGGAGTATGAGGACATGAAATATGTCTCACAATGCCACAATTCTCTAAGTACTTCACAAACTCTGAACTTGAGAATTCACCGCCACCATCACACTGAAAAATCTTAATATTCTTTGAAAATTGTTTCTCAACCATTTAATGAAACTTTACAAATGTTTCAAAGAAATTAGATTTTCTTTTTAATGGGTATAACCAGGTGTATCTACTATAATCATCAACAAAAAGAGCATAATACTTCATATGTTGGGAGGATTCAACATGAGCAGGACCCCATAAGTCACAATGAATTTTCAACAAAGGCTCATTTTTAACTTTATTTCTCTATGTGAAAGGCAACTTACAACCTTTTCCCATTTGGCAACTAACACAAATAGTAGGAGTTTTATTCCAACATGTGATATTGATACACTTATTTTTGCTAAGTACTTCTAAAGACCTAGAATTTGGATGTCCAAGTCTGGCATGCCAAATGTCACTAGAGCTCCTTCTTGTTTGTGTGGCACTCAAAGCAAGCAGGTTGTCAACTTTCAAAGCATAGATATCTCCCCTTTTAGCACCCTTGGCCATTTGCTTCCCTGTCTTCTTGTTATTTTCATCAAACTCAATACTGCAACAATTATCTCTGGTCATCTTACTTACTGATAACAGGTTTTTCTTGAGTTTAGGAACTACAAGCACTTCACTCATTTTTAGACCAGAGATAGTTCCTTTTTCCAACATGTGTAATATTAAGTTTTTCTCCATTTCCAACTACAATTTTATCTCTTCCATTATAAGGTTTAAGATTAGTCAGATTACCTGTAGTGTTGGTCATGTGTGTGCTTGCACGTGAGTCCATATAGTGAGCATTGTCACCACCATTTTGATTGTTCATGTTGAGTGCAGACAGTGCTTGAGGCAGATCTTCTGGTGCCTGGTAGGAGAAATCCCATCTGTAGAAACGTTTAAGTGTAGTATGATTGTTTTTACCACAGATTTGACATGCTGAACTTTCCTGTGCTTTTGAAGCATTTCCAGAACTAGAAGCTTGATTATTCTAAATAGTTTGATTATTGCCTTGTCCTGCAGGTCTAAAACCTTTCCCCCTTGAGCTATAGTTACCTCTCTTGTTTGAGAAGTTTCCTCTTCCTCTATTATTGTAAGTCTTCTGTGCTGTAAAAGCCATGTTGTGATTCAGTTGTTGTGAATCATCTCCTTCATCCTTTCTGAGATCAAAACCTCTTAAGGCAGTCACCAATTAGCTCAGTGTTGGATAAGGTGCTTTTCCAAGCATCACAGTCCTAAAGGTTCTGTATTTAGGACCCAAGCCTGCAAAGTTAATTACTTTACTGTCATCATCCACAGGCTTGTGTATGGCAGACAAGCCATCACAAATGCTCTTAAACGCCTTCAAATATTCATCAATGGTTCTACTGCCAAGTTTGATGGTTTGAAGTTGTTGCTTAAACTGAAATTTCTTATCTTTAGTTGCCTGCAGATAAGTGTCCTCAAGACATTCCCACATTTGTTTAGCAGTTGTGCATCCCACAATGAGATACATACTCTCCTCTGACATTGTGCCAGATATCCAACTCCTTAACAAGACATCTTTTAGCCCAATCATTAGCAGAATCCTTTTGCTTGTCATTGCTTTTGTCACTGTCATTATCACTGCTTTCACTAGTGCCTTCCTTACTAATGATTTCTGCCTTATCCTCAATGAGATAGGCAAGTCTCATCACTTGAATAAGTTGCATCATTTGTGTTCTTCATATCAAGTAGTTAAAAGGTTTCAACTTAACAGGATATGAAGCAATGAGGTGATGAAGAGAGGATGTTGAAAAGGTGTTTGAGGCCATGTAAGTAGGATTATTTGTGTGTAGAAAAGAGAAACTGGATTTTAGCAGCGGAATAAAATTCGGAATGCTCCCGATACCATGAGAAAACACACGTTTAAGAAGAAAAGAAGAAGTTTGTATTTCTGTATGTTTTGGAGTACACGATATACTCCTATTTATACATGAGATACACACCTATATTCTAGGTATACAAGATATACTCTAACTCTCCAAGATAATCTTATACAAGTGTTTCACTCCTTCTAAACTAGTACTAAGTGATTGAGTCCTTATCAAGACTACTAACATAATTATCAAGAATACATTGATCATTATCATGATCATTATTTTCAACAGAACTTCCTCTATAATTGTAATACTACCAACCTTTCACGTAGCAAACCAACAATACAATGCCAGACAGGGCTATAACAATAAGTAAGAGCAATAGCCGACACAACCAATGACAATAACTAACAACATATACGTACCTGAAGGCTATGATGTTTTAGTGTGAACCTCCTCTGGGAGTGATAACAACTGTGGTTACATGAATTTCATATCTCTGTATAACACCCTTTCCAATATACTCTATACACTAAGGAGGCCCTCGTCAATATCTAGCTCATTGAGCAACATGCATCGCCCTTTTACCTTTCCTAACCAATTATGTCCCTTTTTAAACATTCAAATATTAACTATCCTTGGAGAAATCTTGCGTTCCGTATCATATTATTTTTAGAGTTTAGTTATCATCATCCTTATAACCGATACTCTTTCCGTTTTCGTAATTCCTATTTCACCTCTTTCTGCTCGTAAATCATTGGCATATTTACACTCAAGGATCATATTTACACATATACGTATCGTTTCCACGTCTTACCTTGAGGGAAAAAAAATACAAATCCCATATAATCATATCGATGTCTCATTAATAGAATAAGAGTTACATTTGCTCTTGGCATACACGTATAAGTTGACTTTATTAAGGGAAATTGAGGGACGTTTGGCAATTAGATATCCTTAGCAGGGAACAAGTGAGGGTATTTGGACTTCATTTCCTCTTTGGCTTCCCATGTCATCTCTTCCTTGCCTTTGCTTTTCCACAACACCTTTATGAAAGCCATGCCTTTAGTTCTAAATCTGCGGATTTGCCTGTCAAAGAAGGAAATTGGCTCTTCTTCGTAAGTTAGACTATCCGTGATTTGTATATCTTTTAATGGTACAATCCTTGGAGGATCTCCAATGCATTTTCCTTAACATAGACACATGAAAATGCGAGATGGACTGCTTTTAATTCTGACGGAAGTCCCAGTTCATAGGCTACTAGATCGACTTTTTGAAGGATCTTATAAGGGCCAATGAATCTCGGACTAAGTTCTTCCTTCTTACCGAATCTCATAACACCTTTCATAGACAATATTTTCATTTTCAAGAATACCCCATCGCTAAATGGAAATTCTAGGTCTCGCCGTCGTACGTCTGAATAGGATTTCTGACGACTTTGAGTTGTCTTCTATTGCTCCTGGATCAGCTTTACTTATAATCCTCAAGGGAAGATCTTTTCCTCAAACTTACTCCAATTGACTTGAAACGGATTAAGTAGCAGTAAAAAATTTGTATCCATTTTTCCAGATATTATGCATGAATCGGGTATATCATGGCGAATTCTTCAGAAAAAATTGTGTCTTGCGAATGGTGCGAAATGTAATATCTGGTACGAGGTATATTATCCTTCCTCCCTTAAGGACATTCCTCCTCGAATATAAGGGGGTGTATGGTGGGGAGGGGGGTATCATTAATAGAAACTAATGTGTCGTAATATAATTCAACAATACACGCGTTTTACTGGTTATGTATTGGATATCCGTAGATATCAGTCCCTGTATTCGTGGTTATTTGCCTCATCCTCGTGGTTTAGCCCTTAATAGCTCAACGCGTTTTTGTCCATACATCGGCTATTGTTCCACTTTCCCGGACTATCAAGGACGGACCTTCGAACCCTCATACTCCGAATGTCATCTTTATCTTTTGCTATTGGCTCGCCTTTAGTCATAGCTAGTTGTTCCCACCCCGCTATGTGAGTATTCTGTTCTCGAAAATTTCCTTTTTCTTCTCATTCTATTCTTGGTGTTGTGGAAAAGAAAATATTGTTCATAAGAATTAAGGTCAAAGTATGATGTTAGTGGCTAATACCTTTACTCAGTTACCAGTTGAGAAGATTTCCTGGCCACCAATGCTGCGAACATGTCATGAGCTTTAGAGGCAACTGAGTTGTGTACTACTTTTTTTTTTGTAGTTGCTTCTCCTTGCCCCTCAGTATTACTTCATCTTCTCATCCCTTTGTTTGCATCTAGGTTCCTGGCTGCAATATGTTGTCATCGACTTAGGGTCTTATAGGACGTCTCTTTCTTATGAGTTTTCTTCACATGTTTTTCCTTTATAACCATCTCAGTGTTCGTCCCTTCGAGTCTGGACTTATGGTCTCCTGTCACCGTATCCCTTTGTTGCATTGCACTAGCCTCAAAGCTTTAATCTGCCTTATTCAATTACGGATAATGTCTCCTTCATTGTACTTCTCATTTTGTGTTTCCACCTGTTATGCATCATCGGTGTGATATCTGTTATTTGACACAGAACTACAGGTGTCAATTACCATTCGCAACGTCCTCTAGATCTGGTTCGCAGCTTGCCTCAGCGATTCGGGTCTGCCTGCTCTCCCTTATTTAAGACTATGTAATCCCCTAACTTGTTCCGACTCGCGCCTCGTTTATACGTGTTTGTGTCATTGTTGCCCTTTTCTATATGGTGGTTTACTTCACTAGCACGTCATTCTTTCTATAAGAGGGCTAACTTATCATCTCACTATCATTTTTACCAATTGAGTTTAATACCTATGTACTTAGGATCTATGTCCTGGAATCTCCATGTTGTTTCGGCTTCCTTTTTTTTGCTAATGTAGTAGGTATTGAAGTTACTCTTTCTATTTTCATTACATTTCATGTACAAGATAAACATTTCGTTACATTTCATGTGCAAGATAATCATTACAACAATCTAACCTACAATATAATATGGAGCTTATTAACAAGTGAATCAAACCAACATTGCAGCGTATACCTTTTCCAACATTAATATTAACATAAAAATAACAAATTACAAGTCTAAAACTATTTTTAAAACCCAAAACCACCTAAATAAAATGCAACAACAACCACAAATATGGCAAACCAATTTCCAGCTTCCAACCCACCCTTGGAGACATTCAAGCTTATTAATCCTCTTTAGAAGTCCATTAATAACCTCTGTAGAAAAACATGGGTAGCTTTTCTATTCTAGCAACAATAGAGTTTTTATAGCTTGGGTTAGAGGCAGAAAAGGCTGAAAAAAGTCCAAATATCAAATGGAAGCTATGGAGCTTTAACGAAGATACCCTACAATGCCAACAACGAAGAGCTATTTCATTCAACATTAGAGAAGGAAGAAAAGTAACTCTTTAAAAGACCAAAATATAATCGTGGCTGCATGATTTTAGGGTCCGTGCCCCTTAATGAGTGTACATCACACTCTTGTGTAACTAAGCCTCTAATATGTCACATAGTCTCGGTCAATGGTCAGATACATTTAAATAGTGAGTTTGAACAACTTGAGATGGTCACTAAAAAACCATGAAGTTTAGGGGCGGCTTGTCAAAGTGAGACAAATAGGAGTGTTAGTCAAGCTATTTGGCCTAAACGAATTATACAATAATTATACAAATTTCGGCTTTTGTGTAGTATAGAAGTCTCAAATTATTTGGTTAATGTAATAACACATTTTCTTAACTCGTTTCAACCCATTGGAGGTTTAAAACGTATTAACCTATTCAATATGCGGATTGATCACATGTGAATTGAGGGAGTCAAACAATTCCCTAAGTTGAATTTGCCATCAATAATTGTAAACAAAGTCATGATCCTTTTGAACAAGCCATGAAAGACAAACAACAGCTTAATAGAACTAGAGATTAATAGTCTATATTTCACTGCCTAAATGCTCTTTTGAGTGTGATTTTAAACCGTTAAAATTAAAACATAGGGTAAATTATACAGTAGTCCCTCCGGATAAAAAGTGTGCTCATTTAATCATTTGCACACCACTTAAGAAAATACTTATTTCTAGGCAAAAATAGGTAATTTGACTAAACTACCCCTAATTAAATAGGTATTGGATTTGATTATTTAACCCTTAATAAGGGTAATTTTGGAAGAATAAGGTTAGTTATTTCTTGATTTGGTAAGTGGACACTCTTTTTTATGAGTAGTAAAATTACTTTATTTGCCTTATTTCTGGGATTTTCTCGACATATCATATACTTCACTTCAAGTGGCTTAAGTACATAATACAAGTCATCATAAATTCATCAAGTTCACATGATTCTCAATGTTGTTTGGATAAACCAAGTCCAATTAAGCATACAGGACAAATTAAAGATACCCAAGTCTAGTTTCCACCTTCATTACAAAAAGAGTACCAAAATGCAACCAAAAAGAAACCATTGTACATATACATATTGTAGTCTATTGCAAGGAATGGGGCTTGGAGATCTTTTGAACCTGTAAAACATTCTTCCCACAACAATTTCCCTGAATCAACTTGAAACGACAAGTCTGACCATTGGCTATTTTGTTAAGAGTTCGGAATTCAGCCCATCCTCCTTTTATCATAACCCTTGGGCCAACATGCACTATGTCCACTTTCCACTCGTTACCTTTTTCATTTACCAGTCTCATTTTCTTCATGTTAATTATTCCCGACCATTTAGCGAAGATCATTGGGATGGTCTAAACATATATTCATAAAACATGCACGTTAGTTTTCTGTCAAAGTAACACATTATGAAAGAAAAATAACATAAATTGTTTAATCTTACCATAAATTTTGAATGTGTCTTTCTTACTACCATTTCATAGTATGGATCTTTATTTTTCAAGTTCAGCACACTGAATCTGATCTTCTTTGGACCATTTTCTTGATCGCTTCCACTCTCAGCTTCCTCCTCCTCTGCAACACGTGTAAAATGTAAAGAACTTTTACACTATAACATGGAACTATTCTTATTTTTCAGATTTCTGATGTATGCCACTTATTATGGATGTGGATAACCTGTAATTATCTTTTTTAAGTAATCTGATGTGATCGTACGTAAAATATATTTATTTAAATTGTTAATGTAAAAGTGTTAAACTCATACAAAATAGTACAACTACTCATTTTTAAAGGCAGATTATGGATCTCAGACTTATAAGTTATATACTCACATTGACATGCAAGTCTCCAAAGTAACACTAGACTAAATTAAAGATCGAAACTTCAAAAAACCTATACAAAGTATCACTCAACTCTAACGCGATACAACCTATATGCATCTTAAGCTCTGAAAACAGTTAAATACGTAGCCAAATTCATAAGGAGAACGATATTACCTGATGATTCTTTTGTCTCCATTTTAATTTTCTTCGATTTTCTTCCGAAATCCATGTCATGTTCCTCTTCCGAGGACTGCTGAGCTCCTGAAATACTCCTCTGCCACGAGAGTTTTTGTGGTAACTTTTTTGGGAGTAGGCAAGGACTTGGAACGTAGATTTATCAATGAGAAAGAAGAGCAATATGTCCCCTAGCTCCAATTTGTGATACGCCACAAACTGTGGCCACTCCCCTTCACATTTGAAGAAATTGGAGTTTTGTCTCTCCATCTTTGCTTCCCAGGACATTCCAACTACATTCGTTTTTAGTAAACATGTCTTGGCCAACATCGTCTTGTTTTCTTTGATGAAAACAGGCGGCATTAGCTTAAAAAAATCAAATTATTAAGCTTAGGAAAATTGAGTTGAAGGAAGAAGTAGAGTCAACATAGATGAATAAAGAGGAAATAATAAAAGGAAACGACTAGACTTACTATTTTATCCATAAAACCTTCTTTGAATAATAGTTTGCACAAGGATGGATGCTTGTCCGGATCCACTATCATCTTGAGAATACAGTAAGAAACTAGCTACGGGTAATTGGAGGCTAATAGTACAATCTTATACTCTTTCTGTTTCAATTTATGTGAATCAATTTTTTTATTAGTCCATGTCAAAAAAAATGTCCTCTTTCTATATTTGAAAACAATTACCTTTATGCAATGATTTATGACCACACAAAATATATATAATTCATTTAACACCATAAATTTAAAAGTCTTCTCTATTTTCTTAAACTTCGTGCTGAGTCAAATGAGTTCACATAAATTATAACGGAGGGACAATACTAATGATATGGCTCACTATTATTGACCAATAGCTAGCACTCATGCTTCTACTATTTGCGCAGTAGTTAACAAATGAGCAATTTGTTTAAATCTATTTTAATGTTTTATGTTTATAGTTTAGTTGATATATATACCAATAGTGTAGATGAAGTTTCCCTATTAGATTAATTCAACAGATAAAAGTGATTTGATAATGTTAATCTATTTTAAATAATTGGTGTATTTAAGTTAAACTCATACATGTATATATACACAAGCTGAATAAAAATATGATTTGAATTAGTATCAACAATCCGTATTGATGCAAAATTGAATCAAATTAACTACTTATTTATTCATGGCAAGAAAAAAAAAAAGGATCGGTACACTAATCACCACATTCAAATCCAGATCAGATCAAAATTTTCTTGTCAGACCTGATCACGTAAAAGTGAATCCGACTCCTTTCTATTTTTCAAATTTTATTTAGATGTGCGACACTTGTCCCATTAAGTATCAAATGTCCAACTTTTAATTTGATTTCACTAGACAAGAGTATTCTAGCCATAATAATTAAAAGACAAAATTTTACTACCATTTAAATCTCTTCATCTTTCATAATTAATTCTTCCATAATTTAGAACCAATTCATCCAATTAAAGTCAAATCTCTTCATCTTTCATAAGAAATTTCCTCTCCCAAAATTTGGAACCAATAAATTTAATAAACGTTTCAAAAAAAAATTAACAATAAATGTGAATGATTAAATCTAAGTTGGCAAAAAAATTGAACCGCCAACACTTAAGAGTTAAAATTAATTTCTTTACAAAGTTTCCTAAAATTTTAGTGTACTGATCTTTTGATATTTATGACAAGGTCATAACAATATTTGTTTAATTATATTTTTTTCGATTTAAACGGTAATATTTAGTACTATCTTTTTTTAATCATGTTGATACACTTTGTTTAGTTAATCAAAGCATGGTACCACACTGACATGCTACGTTAGTACGTTATCTATTTCGTCTGCTTTTCTCAGATTTTCTACTGAAATTGAAATTTATGGAACCTTTAAAACACTGTTGTCATTCCATTAGGTAGCAGTCATGTCATTTCATGAGCTGCCTAATTTTCACAATTTCCATTGTTTCTCTGGTTGGCAGTTTAGGTAATTAATTGGCAAGTTTGCGTGGGAGCTGAACCTGAATGAACATCATTGAGTTGAGCTGCGCATATTTATATTATATTAAAAGCAGAAACTCTCTAATTTAAAAATTAAATTACTTAAATACTCCTATAGAAACCTAATTATCCTATTTAATTAAAAATAAATAAACTGCCCCAAACTCACGCTTGAATACAAACAATGTGCCGTTTGAGACAAAAAAAAACTGCCCAATGCCACGCTTGGATACAAAGTTGTGCTGCTTGAGAGAATAAAACACTAAGTAGCCGTTTGATCATAAAAATTATTCACTTTTTTTCGATTTTTTTTTCCACTTTTTTTACTTTTAGGCGTTTGGCCATAAATATTCGGAATACAACTCCGGAGTTGTATTCCGGAATACCAAAAACAAGAAAAACTTATTTTTCAAAAAATTTTAACTTTTTTCACTTTTTTACACTACATTTCACCAAAAACTACAATTTCAAAACTATGACCAAACACAACTTCAACTCCAACCCAACTTCAAAAATTCCAAAAAAAATGAATTTGTTTTTGGTATTTATGGCCAAACGACACCTAATTGAAACATGATTACAAACATGAGTTCCAATATGGCAATGTCTGAAAGTTCTCACATTCTCGATGTCTTCCTGGTGAATATAAAACAACAACAATAACAACATGCTCGGTATAATTTCACAAGTGAGGTCTGGTGAATATCATTGTGGAAATACTTTCAAATATATATATATATATAGAAAGGTAATATTTGCTATTTCTTGTTTAATTTCTGAGATGCTCTCCAACATGTGGCATCTGTTTTTCATTGGGATGGAAAGACATAGCGTCAAAGCAATATGAATTAAGAAGAAAACAACAATAACAACTGGTTTGACCTTCTTAACCTTTTTCTTTTATTTGTCAATTTTCCACTTTTTGTGATTTTGGTAAATCTTATTTCTAAAAATTTTATTCATAGATTTTTTTTCCCGGACGATCTCATACTGTAAATTGTGTATTTGTGTGTGTATTATAATTAGGAATAACACATGTTTGAAAGTTAAAAGTGTAATTCAGTCGCTAAAACGCAATTGGCATGAACAGTCATGTGTAGACATCACAGAGATTTCAAATAGTGATCAAATGATATAAGTATAATATTTCAAAGAATCGTAAGACTTATATATACACTTTAAAGTAATTATATCATTTTGAGATCAGACAAAACTAAATGTGAGATTTTTATTTAGTTATTATTGTAGCTTTCATTCCAGTTGAAGATATAAATATGATGTAACTGAAATATATGGGAAATATTTCAATCTTAGAAGAATTCAAGTTAATATACGCATGTTACCTTGTGGTTACACATTAATATATTAATTTATGCTCTTAAACTCTTCTGCATGCATTATAACATATAATGAATTTTATACGCTAATACATATATAGAATGTGGGGGTCAACTATAATTTCTACAAATTAAATTATTTAGAACCCTAAAGATTTGTGTTAAAATGGGGTCGTTTGGTGTGAAGGATAAGAAAAAATAGTCCCGGGATAAAATTTTAGTGTCTTCTTATCTCATGTTTGGTTGAAATAAAAATCCGGAATAACTAATTCCAAGATTAGTTATCCCGGGATTATAGCCTTATTTTATCCCACCTTGAGGGCGGGATAACTAATCTCGGGATAATTTATTCCGGGATAAGTTGTTTCCCAACCAAGCGAGATAGAGTGTTATGTGTCGGCATGTCGCATACGGGAACCAAAGAACAACTCGATAGACAAAACATATTGAACAAAATTACTCTTTGTAGAATATTTATTGTTTAGTATAACTACATAGGCATAGATCATTATTTTAACATGAGATGTTTGGGTTTCTTAACTTAGCAATATCTGCAGGATAAATAATATCAAAAAGTCACTAAACTATGAGGAATTATGTAGCAAAAGTCATTCAACTTTGTTTTGTATGAATAACATCACTCAACTTAGGGTTTTTCTTTTATAAAATCACTCAATTAAGTTTGTCATAAAAAAATATGACATGACAAAATAAATTAATCGTTTATACCATGTAGACATGACTCCACAAATAAAACAAAATTAAAAAGGACTCATTTCTCATGCCCGATCCACCAACCACAAATCAAAATCATAATTTCCTTTGCTCTTGAAAATAATTTATTGTCGCGCCATTGGAAGAAATTACAGCCACCTTTATTCTACGACAGAAAAACAAAACTTTTCATAAAACTTGCAAATCATTCCTAACATACAATTACAGATGCGACCCAAATTGTCTACTTGTGTTAAATAATTCTTGGATAAATATCCATGTTTTCATATTTCAATTTGTTCAAATAACATATTCCACTGTCCTTCGTGCTACTAAATTGTATGTTGTTCCAGCAGGGGAGCAAAAGGGTGGCTTCAAACAAATAACGTTTTGTTATTCTGCAGTAAAGCAAAGGTGGCTGCAATTTCATTCAATAACATGACGATAAATTATCGCCAAAAGCAAAAGAAATCATGATTATGATTTGTGGGTGGGTGGGTGGGTGGGTCGGATATAAGATACGAGTCTTTTAAAATTTTGTTTTACTTGTGGGGTCCAGATCTACATGGCATAAAAACTTAATTCATTTTGTCATGTCATATTTTCTTTATGACAAACTTGGCTGAGTGATTTTATAAGAAAAAAGTTCTAAGTTAGGTAATTTTATTGATATAAAACAAAGTTGAATGACTTTACTATATAATTTTTATAGTTGAGTGACTTTTTGAGATATTTACTCAGATCTGCACCGGCCTCAACCTTTTATAATCATACGCAGATTACATCCTATAACTCATATTGTAATCACTATGCCTCAGACATAAGCAAAAGGTCCTTCTTAAGGTAGCAAAATTAACAACTTGACAACTCACATAGTTATAAACAGTATAAATTAACAGAATAGTAAAGATTTATCAATTACCAGTACTACGAGCACTAGCATAAAACGAGAGAACGACTTTTAGACAGCAACATGCATAGTTGTAGACTTGGGAGTGTTGAGAGTCTCAAACATAATTTGGGTCATCTTTTCGCAGTTAGCGGTTAAGAGGTGCTTCAGTTAAAAGGATTGCGTGCTCCACAAGTTGAAATAGGGAGCTTTTATTCCGCGATGGAGTTACTATTTGCCTTAAGTTAATGTTCTGTTCGCAAAGTTTAGTGTTAGTTTGAAACGAAATTTAAAAAAAAATCAGTGTTAGTTTGAAACAAACCATTTAGAAATTGTTTTATTTCCTAACAGATCTAATATTACTTTCAACGTAAATTTATTTTGTGTTATTCTAACGTGTTAATTGGGATTACTAGGTCACACAATCGATAATGCCTAAGACTTTTACTATTTATCATTATTTCAATATACTAACTAAAATAAGAATTGTGCCTATGTTATATTTTTAAAATTGTTGTCTATTCAAACAAGAACATTAATCAGAATCGAGAGTACATAATCTATGTATTATTACAATTATACTTTTTTAAAAATTTGTCCACCTAATCATCTCACATTTTATTCAAATGACAACAATTAGCAAAAAATGTGTACCTATTCATGTCTAGCGAAGCTTACACGACCTATAAAGTTGTTGTTAATGATTTTCTTTGAGCTTAATTGCACCAAAGGGAATGATCTTATTGTTTGCTTAGGAAACTGTAAAAATTTTAATTGTAAATTGACTTTGATATTATTTTATTAAAATTATAAACTACACAAGTTTTTATCCACGTGTAACGCATGTGTCGATAAACTAGTTAATTAAAAAGTCGTCATCATCATCACCTAAAAAACATATCCAAAGTGATCAGTTCACTCTTGCTTGGCATTATGTTAAACCCAGTCATGATATATCTTATGTTTAGGGTATATAATTACTCTGTTTTTATGTCTAGTGATACTCCGTCTATCCCGATTTATGTAAAGTGATTCGAACTAGGGGAGTCAAAACACTAAAATGTGATTATTCAAATATTTTAAAATAATTTATATATTAAAAATTACGCGAAAGATACCACATAGCTAATGATTTAAAATATTTTTTTTAAAATGAGATGATTATAATCAATGGAATTATTTGACTCCCTAAACAGTAACACCTTCACATAAAATGAGACGGAAAGAGTAGTATTTTTATTAATTTAGTTTAAGAAGAATGATTCTTTTCTATATTCGAAAGTAAATTTGACATTAATTTTTTCATTTTATACACTTAATAATATGGTTTTACATATAAAAAAAATATCATGACATGTTTAAGAGTAAAATCCCAAATACAATCTTTATGTTTTTCTTAAATATCTTGTGAAATCAAATTTCTGTCACATAAATTGAAACCATGGAGTATACACTAGGGATAAAAATATAAGTTACGAACACATATTTCAAATTTATTATTTACAAATATTGAACTTTAGAATTAAAATAGTGTTGACATATTGAAAAGCTTGTTTAATTTAAAGAATAACGCAAATTAAATGGAACAATGCTGTTTTCACTAATAAAATTTAAAAATTCCTCTAAAGACAAATTTACATCCAAACACAATCAACTTTGAAATACATCTTCTTTGAAATACACAATATTCAGGTGCTGTCTGACTGCTGTTAATTGGGCATGCAGTACTCATGGAGATCTTTTTAACAGACTATATCACTTCACGGTATTCCAACCACTGGAGGATCTTTTTCCCGTTCTCTTATCAATATTAATTACCTACTGATCCTACCATATTCAGAAGGAAATATTATACACTCTCCATCTTATAATAAATATCACATTAACCAAAAACACGCATATTAAGAAATTAATAATGCAATGTAAAAGTTACTAAATTATCCCTATATAATAAAAAAAATTACTTTTTCCTTTTTGAGTAGAGCATGCACAAGTAGTAATCCTTCTAACATTGACAATTCAACAATACCAAGTTCCTATTTGGTTTTTCCAATCATCATTTAAATGTTGCGTTAACTTGTAAGTTTTTGTCTAAGGGTAAGTTGGAAAAAATTAGCAAATTTATGGCTTGATTTTTTAATATGACACTTATTATGGGACAAATTCTTTTCGCTAATGTGAAATTTATTATGAGATGGAGGGAGTACTACTTAGTACTTTACTTCTCCAATGTATACAGTTGCGCGTTACTAATTTGATCTAGGGTGTGTTCGGTACGGAGGAAAACATTTTCTAGAAAATGTTTTTCAATTTTCTCATGTTCGTTTGGTAAAAAATTTTGAAAAATATTTTCCTCAAAATTGGGAAAAATGACTTCCCTAATAAAAGTAGAGAAAACAAGTTCACAAGTTCATTCCACCAATCACCAAACCCAACCCCCCATCCACCACCCCCGCCCAAAAATATTTTTTTTTTGGAAAAAATGTTTTGATATTATTTTTGATTTTTTGCACCCCCACCCAAACCCCGCACCCCACCCCCCCCCCCCCAAAAAAAATATTTTTTTTGAAAAAAAAAGTTTTGAGTTTTTTTTTTTTTGCACCCTCACCCTACCCATCCCCCACTCCCGCACCCCTACCCCCAGCCCACCGCAAAAAAAAAAAAAAAATATTTTTGAAAAAAAGGTTTTGACATTTTTTTTTGGTTTTTGCACCCCGCAACCCCCACCTCACCCCGCACCCTACCCCCCCCCCCCCCCCCCCCCCAAGAAAAAATTTTTTTTGAAAAAAAAGTTTTGACATTTGTTTTGATTTTTTGCACGCCACGCCACCCTGCACCCTACCCCCCCCCCCCCCCCCAAAAAAAATTAATATTTTTGAAAAAACAAGTTTTGACATTTTTTTTTATTTTTTGCACCCCCAACCCCCACCCCACCCGGCACCCTATGCCCCCCTCCAAAATATTTTTTTTGAAAAAAACGTTTTGACATTTGTTTTGATTTTTTGCACCCCACGCCACCCGACCCCCCTCCAAAAAAAATTGAAAAAAAGTTGATAATTATAAAAATATAATGTTTGCGTGGTTAAAAATTAAAACTTTTGGAGGGGGTGACGGGGTATTGGGGGGAGGGGTGGGGGTGGGTGGTGAAAAGATTTTTTTGGGGTAGGGGGTGTCTGGGGTGTAGAAACCCCCAAAAGACAATAAAAAACTTCAAAAAAAAAATGTGAGGGTTGGGGGTGGGGGTTGTGTTGGTGTGGTATGGGTTCCACGCAAGGGGGAGGGGGGGGGGTGATGGGGATGTGGTCGTGTAGAAAATTCAGAAAAAAAATGGGTGGGTGGTGTATGGGTTACGGGAGTGGTTGGGGGTGGGGGTGCAAAAAAAAAAAAAATGGAATGGGGGTGGGGGCGTAGGGGTGGGTGGGAGTGGGTTGTGAGGGTTGGGGGTATGGGGTTGGGTTGGAGTTGGTGAGGCTTGGGGGTGGGGGTGGGGGTGCAAAAAACAAAACAAAAAAATCAAAAGAATTTTTTTTTGGAAGGGGGGGGGGGGCATAGGTGGATGGGTGGCAGTGGGGTGTGGGTGGGGTGGGGGTATGGGGTTGGGTTGGAGTTGGTGAGGCTTGGATGAGTATTTTCTGGAAAACGTTTTCTATCAACCAAACGAACATGAGAAAATAAGTAAGAAATTCACTTATTTTCCACTACCCAAACGAACATGAAAAAATAAGTGGAAATTCACTTATTTTCTAGGAAAACATTTTCCTTGCAAAACATTTTCCTCCATACCGAACACACCCCTAATCTGGACTTCTGAATGTGGTGATTTACTCGTTAACTTTATTTTTTGGCATAAACTAAAATTAAGTAGACACATTTTTAGCATCAATTCGGATTATTAATATAATGTTTGAAGCATATTTTTTTTCAGCTTGTCTTAAGAAGAGAAGGAGCTAGTGTTGTTTAGGTTGATTGCATGACATAACTAAACGTCTAAACCTAGCATAAGAATACATATGAGAGAGAATATGAGATGTTATAGCGTAAACACTGCATAAGAGTAAATATTTACTATTTTACCATATATTTATTGCAGCATCTGATAATGATTGGTGATATTGTATTAAATTATGTTCACATTAAGTTATATCAGCTAGAATGTAAAATAACAATATGTAATTAACAACAAGAATAAACCTAAAGTGAATAATCTATGTATAATAATTTCTTTGTTATTAATCCTCATATGACAATTCTTCGTTATTGATCATTATGGAGGCTGCTGCTTACGGTTTCACGTGAACTCAATAGCCTTTGCTCGAACCCTGCACATATATTAAGAATTTTATTTATTGTATTGTATTGTGTTGTTAATTTAAATACAATATTCGTCTTGATTGTTACTTACATTTTAATGTATCGTATCGTTAAATCCATCATTACATAACGACGAAAAATCTCATTTTATGTAATGACTAATTTGGTGTTATTGTGTCGTTACCTTATCTTTTTTTTGTCTTCTCATTTTTATTATCTAATAAATCTATTTTATCATTTACCCTACCTTTTTATGGTAGCTCTATCCAGTGGCGGAGCCACATAGAGCCGAGAGGGTTCATCCAAACCCTCTCGGCGAAAAAAAAACACTGTTTTTACAAGGTTAAAATTATTTTTTATGTCTATATAGTACATGTTGAACGCCTTTAGGCCTCTTTGTATGTTTACTTTTTTATATTTTGAACCCCCTCGGCGGAAATCCTGGTTCCGCCACTGGTTCTATCCTGTACCCTAGGGGTGTTCATGTGTCGGTTTGGGTCGGTTTTTGGTTAAAATCAAACCAAACCAACTTAGTTTTTTTTTTTTGTTTATTAAGACCAAACCAAACCAAATATAATACATAACCATTGGTTTAGCTGTTGTCTGTTTGATTCGGTTTGGTTAGGTTTTTCGATTTTCAAGAAACATAATGTTATTTCTCTCTTTCATTTTTTCCTACGATTAGGAAAGACTTTTTCATCATTTTTCAACTTATAATCTTCTATTACTCTTTTATTGTGGGAGCTATAATTTTCTGGATTATAGAGAAAATGTCTTAAGACCTATGAACTTTAATGAAGTGAATAAAATTTGCAAGAAATACACCCCTTTTCTTTTAGGTAAATCTCATAGTTGTTTCTTCGAATAAATGAGTTTGGATACATGAATTTCTTTTAAGGAATAAGCTTAAAGTGTAAAGTTCATTAGCCTAAATAGAGATAAAGAAAAATTCGATGAAAGAATAAACAAAATATTTAAGATTATGTATAAAAATTACTATATTGTGTGTGTGTATTAGTGTATATTATTAGTCGGTTCGGTTCGATTTTTTCTTCGGTTTAGTTTTAATAAAACCAAACCAAACCAAATATTATCGGTTTCATAAAATTTAAAATCAAACCCAACTAACTATCGGTTTGGTTCGGTTTGCGGTTCGGATCGGTTTTTAACCAAACCGCGAACACTATGGCGTACCCTACCTTATTTTTAGTTTTTTTTTTTAATTTTTTTTTTAAGGTTTATCCTTCAAATTGCTGATCTGTGAGATTATGTAACGATAGGAAATGTTACAATCTATCCAAACGTTGTATTAATCAAAGCAATACAATACAACACATTACATACAATATGATACATTATGAAACAATATATAACAACCATCCAAACAAAGTAAATTATTTATAAATATTTAATTGTGAACTCAGTTTCTCTTGCAGATTTAATTTGAGATCGCTGCTAGAATCCATAAACTTTAAATCTTTGATCCGCCTCTGATCATTACGCAATAATTCAATATAACTAGTATGCAAATAATAAGAAAAAAAAAAGCTGTAAGATATATATATATGTATGTATGTAAATGACAAATTAAAGTATGAACAACGGTTCTCCCGCCCTACACAAAATTAAATTATTTACATGATATCCCCTTTTTAACTACTGTATGTGCACACCTCGAAGCTTTTGTTCCATTAATTAGTCACCAGCAGCAGCTTCTTCTATACCATCTTCACCAACATTCATTTTGTAGCCTCTTCTTTATCCTTTCTCAAAATGCTAGTGGATCCCAACAAACATCCATCATTTTGCAAGCTTTTATTTAGACAAGGTTTCATGGATAAACTAGTAAGTTCTTTTTAGATTAGCTTTATTCTTTACTTTTTCTTTTTGTTTATTGTGATCTAAACTTAAGGATTTGATTTGTTAGCTAATGCCGCCTGCTTTCATCAAAGAACACAAGAACATGCTGGCCAAGACTTGCTTACTGAAATCGAATATAGTTGGAATGTCGTGGGAAGCAAATATGGTGAGAAAAAATTCAAATTACTTCATATGTGAAGGAGAGTGGCCACAATTTGTGATGCATCACCAACTAGAGCTGGGTGACATTTTGCTATTTTTTCTCATTAATAAATCGACGTTCCAAGTCCTGGTTTATAACCAGAAAAGTTATAAAAACTTTAGTGGGAGGCAAATTTTTGAGGAACTCAGCAGTTCCTCGGAAGAAAAACAGGACGTTGGAAATATGGGACATTCAAGAAAAACTAAGAGGGTTAAAACAGAAACAACAGAATCGTCAGGTAATGTAGATCCATCTTTTTATGCTTTTGGGTTATTTAATTGTGTTTAGCTCATCTATGGACGCATGAGAATGATATAGACTTATAATTATAGACAAACCACAACAGAAACAAATGATTCATACAGGCCATAACGGTAATTAGTTGCTACTAATTACTATTTCTTGTACTATTTTAAAAGTTTTTTAGTCTAAAGTTAGAGACTTGCATATCAACGTGGGTACAACTAGTAAGCGCGAGATCCTTAATTTGTCTTTACAGTTGAGTTATTTTGTACAGGTTTAACTTTTATATATGCTACAACAGTTAAAATACATTGATCTGTTTATACTGACAATCTATATACGTTAAATCCCTTTAGTATTGTAATGAATTGTGTCCTAATATATAATACAGAGAAATGGAAATAAAGAGTTCAGAAACCGATTCAACTCCTTAGGTATTGAGGCAGTAGATTGATTGATTGAGCTATACTAAACTTGGAAGAGAAAGACAGGTACCGTTGCTGAAGAGGAGGAAGTTGAGAGTGGAAGTGAAGAAAATGGTCCAAAGAAGATCAGACACAGTGTGGTGAACTTAAACAACAAAGACCCATACTATGAAATGGTTGTAAAAAAGTCACACTCAATTTTTATGGTAAAGTTGACCAATTCTGTTCCTGTAAATACTTTGGTAGATTTTACGTGTTTACTTTCCCCTGAAAACATGTTTGGTGAATATGTTTATTAGACTATCCCGATGAGCTTTGCTAAGTGGACTGGCATAATTGACATGAATAGAATGAGACTGGTAAATTGGGAAGGCAAGGAGTGGCGAGTGGACATAGTACATAAGTGCAGGTGGGTTCGGATAAAAGGAGGATGGGATGAATTCCGAACACATAACAAGATAGCCAGTGGTGACACTTGCCGCTTCAGGTTTATTCAGGGAAATGGTGGTAGTAATGCTTTACAGGTTCAAAAGATCTTCAAACCCCATTCCTTGCAGTAGCTATATGTACGTACTATGGTTTCCTTTGATTATATTTTGTGTTGTAGTCTTCGTATGGGTATTACTGATAATCTGCGGTATCTTGCTTATCAATTTTGCTGAAATTCACGTTAAGGTGCTGTTGGATTTGAATTAAGTGTTTGGTCTTGAAAGAATTTAGTCTGTATCTGAAGGAACCTCTTGGCTTTAGGGAAAATTTTGCATGAAGGTTGTAATATTAATATGCTAAAACTGCCTGTCATCTTTTTTCTTGTCATACCCCATTTTAACCGGGTTAAATTAGAAGTACAACATATTGGTGATTCCTATTTTTGTTTATTTTAAGGAGTCGCCACCTAATTATTTATGGTGAATTAGGACACCTAAATTGATTAAAGTTATTTTAAAGTTAACTCTGTTTTAAAAGTCTGCGAAACTTAAGATTCTAGGTAAGGGTTCAATTAGTCTAAAGGGAAGGTATCAGACACCCTTTAAGACCCATTAACAATGGTTAACCGACCGGACTTATGATTAGTTAGGCTAAGTGTAAATAGATTATTATAGGAAAGAAAATAGCTTTGTAAATATAACTAAAGTTACAGATAAATATATAGAAATATTGTTTGAAAACAGGATTTGTAGAAGGTAATAATTTATATAAAAGAGTATTTCCGATGCTATTTAAAAAATACGACTTATAAATGTTGTTAAAGCTTTAAACGAAAGTATAATAATGTTGTTTAAAATAATAGTTGTAGAGGAGATTCAACAAACGTGAATTTTAGGTAAAGATTATATTGTATGAATATTGCGATGTAGAAAATCTAGACTTGTTTTGTAAATAGGATGTAAAAGAAGCGGGCTTCCTTTCTCTTTCTTTATTAACTTTATTTGACCACTTTCGGCTAAAAATACATATAATTGGGTAAATTTTGAAAATGTTCATAAAATATAATCGAATTCATATTTTGTGTGTTAGTGACGTTTTGAAATTCCTAAGCTAGTGAGAATGTAAAATGATTCCTTTAACCCAAAGATATGTAGGCATGCTATTTGAAAGTCAATTACTCAAATAAATGTTATAGATACTATCAATAGTTTTAAAAATAGAAGTGAATGTAATTTATGGAATTAACTACCCATTACTAAACTAAAACCCTTAATGTCACTAAGGTTTATCTTAATTAACAAGCACAAATGTTAGTCATACAATACATGTTAAATGCACACAAAAATAAAAATAGAGGGGTAGATATAATATAAATGGGCTTGGCCCATTTGGACTGCTGTGATCTGTTTGCGGCTGGGCTTCGGCCCAGTAACGATTTTTATATGTGTTGCTGCTGTTGTTGTCACGCCTATTGGGCTTCGGCCCAGATTTTTATTTCCTTGTTTGGCTGCGGATTGGCTGCTACTATATGGGGCTGACTCGAGAGGAATTGTGTTGGGCTTTTGGCCCAATGCCAAAATGCGGGAGAAGATGACGAATCGCTTGGACTCGTATGCGAGATATCATGCATAAAAAAAATGAAAAGAAAAGGATTAGTATCTACTCAACGAATAAGATTAAACATGTAAAATATAAGTTCAAAACAAATCAGTAGATTGTGTATGTAATGTGTATATTCAAGTATATCTCATGTATACACGTTCGTAAAGAGGTATAAAAGGTTAATATTGGAAAGCTTTCACCCTCGTCTTCCCGATGTTGCACAAGTTCCAAGGGATTTCATGAATCCCAGGCATGGCTAATACCGGGGAGGGTTCAAGCTTCATCCATAATGACTAACTAACCTCCCTATAGATGTATTGGCTAAAGTATACCTGTCATATACATACATATACATAATTGATACAAGTATACTTAGCATGTAAAGCTGAATAGATGCGGAAATATAACATGTTTTATGGGGCTGCTTGAATCAATTAGCACACAGATTATCAACTAACCCAGCAGACAAGTTAACTATTTTATCATCAACTCTAGTGACTTATTGTACTCAAATAGAACCAAACACAATAATCTAATAAACTGCTGCCCAGTAAAGGTAAGAGAAAATATATACTCTACAGTCTCATTTAAACAAGTACCCGAACCAGTGCATTGCGTGTGTTGCAACAATTAAACATAGAAACCCAGCATACACTCAGCAATATTCATGAGAACATTCTCTAGATTAGCAACAAAGAAAGGTGAGATGGACATATATCTAACTAGCAAGCAGACTTAATTGCTACTAATTAACATAACTGCTAGATCTTGTAGATCACTCATCAAGGCATGAATCAAACGAATTATCATGTAATAGTTTTTAGAATGTCAACTAAGTATGGGAATCCAGATCAAATACATATGACAAGGCAATTGAACACATGATGGCAGACAACCCATATCAATTAAGCAACGACCAACACCAGTCAACAATGTTTGGCCAAAGTGATATATGGCAGCAGGGATTCAGCCAGATAACAGCAAACTATCGATGGTTCGTTATAGTAAACAACGGCAGTAACAGGCAGCTATATGGCAACAACCTGGTTTGTACAGACAGCCACCCAAAAGGAAGAACCCAACGTAGCAACAATATTTCTATTTCAAGGACTCAAATGAAGACACACAAGCAAATAATATCCTATATACAGGGCGGTATACACTAAAATATATCAATATTGCACATATCTGTATATCCTATGTATAGATTTTATAGTAGTTTTGTAAGACAACACATTGAAGAGGGCAGACCGATTACAGAAATGGCTTAATGATCTCTTAAGATCAACAAATGAATTTTGCCAACGAATTTTAGCGATCCCCAAAATGTCTCACTTCTTTCTAAGTCCAATAGTACCAACTAGCAAATTGAACACTTCTGCCGAATATCTTGAAATCATCACGAAAATGTTATAGTTATACTTGATGCATATTTATAGCTAACATCCCACATAATAAAAATTTAATTAGAAAGCATACTTCTTTGACAGAGGTACGGATATCCATCATATTTTCTAGACACAAAGAAAGCAAACCATAACTGTAGGAACTCAAACCCAATTTAAACAAAATCTGCCAGGCCTTATGTAACACCCCGCATCTGGAATTGAATTTATTCTCATATCATTAAAGTTCTAGTGGAAACACTGAAGGTTTGAGCGTTTGCGAAAATAGTTGATAGGCCTATTTCGGGCAGCGATAACTCCTTGATACGTTTAGAATCTGGAAGAACTTCCTTGATGAAAGTTGTAGCCCTATTAAATAGCTTTCCAACGGTATATTATGGGGATTAAACGGACATCAGTGCAAAGAGTTATGCCCCTTTGACTGGAGCCTGTTCGCTGGAAAATTCGTCTGCGTTACGGTGACGTTACGGACCGTAACTCGTGTTACGGGCCGTAACAGTGAGCCGTAACACAGAGAAAATTTCCAGAACCTCACTGGAAATTTCCTCCAAGATACGGTACCAAGAGACGGTCCGTCCTTCGTGTTACGGACCGTAACAGTGGACCGTAACACGGAGAAAATTTCCAGAACCTTACTGGAAATTTCCTCCAAGATACGGTACCAAGTTACGGTCCGTCCTTTGTGTTACGGGACCGTAACATGGGGCGTATCTTGGTCCGCAATTACGTTTCGGGTCACCTGATTTCGGGAGGCCATAACCCTATCATAACTTGGGAATTTGGGAAAACTCAAAGAACGAAAGTTGTAGATAATTGAAATACCTTTCCAACCATAGGTCGTGGGTTCACAGGTGACATCGGGATAAGGAGATATGGACGTTTTAAGACAGAAAAGTCCAACCCGTTTTCAAGTTGGGTCAAACCCATTTCCCCTTGGTATATAAGGGAAATGTTAACCCTAGCAGCCCCCAATTCCCACAAATTTCAGATTTTTAGAGAGAGAAAGTGAGAGAGAGGAGAACTAGAGAGATAAAGTAGAGAATCAACCAAATTTAAGGGCCCGAATCCCGAAGCTCGTGAAGGATAAAGTGTAGTACAAGCTGTTACCATCATTTTAAGCTAAAGATCGGACTTGGGGGTGTTGATTTCGTGGTGACTACCCAAAAAGGTATTGTTTCTACTCCCTAATCATTATAGTTATGAATTGATGAATTCTTGGGAGAATAATAATTGGGTTTGATGAAGAGAATTATATGAACTATGCTAGAGTTGTTGGATTGTTGACTTGGGATTGTTGTATTCATATGGGGGATGAAGAATGATGTTAATTACATCTAATTAAGATTGTAGAATTTGCTAGAAGTAATAGAATGGGGATTGGGTGAAGAAAACCCCATTAATGAGGGTTATAGAGCTTCATGCCCACTAAGTGTTTGATAAAATGCTTAGATGAACGAAACATGAATATTGTTGCTAATATAGAATCCCTATGACTTGTATTTCTATAGATTGAAGTTGAAGGGATTGAAGAACATTGTGATACGCTCAAAAGCGGGAAGTTAAGGTATGTAGAACTTCCATCCACATGTGGAAATCTCTACGTTCTTCCCCATGATCCGTTTCGTAAAATCCATGAAGTTCAAATCCTAGGGCATTAAACCCAACATATTGGTAGCCCGTAATTATGTATGTATGTACATGAATTTTGTATCTATGTTCGTTATTGTATTTCCTACTCTTCCATTACGGATATTAGGAATCCTAGCTTATCCATGAATCATGAATTCTTCCTCATGTGTTCTCATTATGTTCATATGAAACTTATGATTTTATTTTGCAAGTTACAACCATGTTTTCAAGTCAATTACACATATATGATTATGAACTATTGTTTTTACTCATGAATCAAGAATATGTTTACAAGCTATTTCATGAAACCATGTTTACAAGTTATTTCGTGAAATCATTATTACAAGACAAGTACAAGTTAATTCGCGAAAATCATGGGCTTCTTAGCTAACTATATTATGTTAAATGTTTTTGGGAGTTGCACAAATTACCGAGAAGGCTCAGATAGCCTGAAACTAAGTAGCCACCATAGGACAAGGATCGCTCCGCCTAGTTAGAACGATACCTTAATTTCACACTGAATGGTTCCATCAGGTACGTTACTACCTTATACCCTGGCAAGGTATAAGGGCTCTGCTGGTCCGGCGAGGTACCAGACTCCACGTATCCACGTGGTGATATTATGTGTCAGTTTATGAAATGCTCTCCCTACTTATCATGTTTTACTCATGTCATATGCATATATGTACTCATGCTCATGCGCATGCTCATGTTCCTGTCCAAGTTTTCAGTTTCAGTTCTTATCATGTTATCTCATGTTCCATGTTGTTCTTCCGGTTGCTTTACATACCAGTACATTCAATGTGCCGACGTCCCCTATTATTTCCCGGGGGCCTGTATTTCACGATGCAGGTACGGATTTACAGGACGACGCTTCTGATCATTAGGATTTGTACGTACCAGCGTATTGGTGAGCCCCATCTCATTCGGGGTTTAGACATTGTATTTCTTTAATTAATTATGCATCTAAAGGTATGCTGGGGGCCTTGTCCCAGCAAGTATGTTTTCCAGTCAGACTCATGATAGAGGTTTCATAGACTAGACAAGTCAGTTATGTCATGTCAGACATTTGGAGTTGTATAGCCATTTTGGCTCACTCATGTTTAAACAAGTATTTTATTAAGTATTATGACCTACCATGTTTTATAAAGGCTCATCATGCATTCACGTTATATTTCCGCTCATGTATGCATCATGATGATTCAGCAAGTCATGTGGTTCGCTCGGTCACATGCAGTCAGGCACCGAGTGTCGTGTTACGTCCAGGCCATGGTTCGGGGCGTGACACCTTAAGCTCATATCGAATTTAAACAGACCACGTGACACATGACATTCTAGTTGGAACGACGAAAGGAATAAATTGTACTAGAGAACAGTGAGTTAAATCCCAAACGATGAGAATCGACAAAAGGAGTGTTTAATGTCTGTTTTCATGATTCATCAACACATCAGAGGTAAAAACATATTCACATGAGCATCAACATAATCTTATCTAAACAGAAACATTTCATTACAAACCAACAACGACAAAAAACAGTAAAGAAATGAAGGTTTGGGATTCTAAACGACAAACGAAAGAACTTGGCTAATCAAGGATTTAACTAATGTTCAGTTTATATTTGATGAACCTAAAACAACATATTTTATTTTGTTCTAAAGAATCACCAAACAGATTTTAAACTTCTAAGTTCATAGAAAGAACAAATATTTGAGAGACATCAATTGATTTTGAAAATATATTAAACCGAACACGTATTTAAAGATTTGTAAAACAAGGATAGTTTGAAGCAGACACACCAAATTCCATGTACACAGTTCTGAAATTTAGCTTAACACATTCATGTAATAAGTTGAACTTCATCAATCTAGTAGCCATACAATAGGTCTCTTATAGGACATCATGTTGGTCTAAGCTTCTTTTGTAACACCCCGTATCTTGGAACTAAGTTTAGACTCATATCATTAGAGTTTTAGTGGAAAAACTGAAGATTTGAACGTTTTGCGAAAATGGTTGATAGGCCTACTTCAGGCAGAGATAACTCCTTGATTAGTTGGGAATTCGGGAAAGTACCCTGAATGAAAGTTGTAGTATGTAGAAATACCTTTCTAACGATATAAGTACCAAGACAATCAGAGATCAGAGCAAGGAGATATGATCGTCTCAACATGGCTAATAGTAAGGCACTTAAAATTCGATAGAATCGGCTAAATTTTCGATACGTCTGTCTTCCAGTCCAATTTGGTGAAGTTCCGTTGGGAATTTGAGGAAACTTAAAACATGCAAGTTGTAGCCCTTTGAAATATCTTTCCAACGGTATATTATGGAGCCTAAACAGAGCTCTGTACAAGACGTTATGTCCATTTTACCGAACGCTGTGCAGAACCGACACCCGTAGCTCTTTCAAGCGCGTGGGGGCGCGTGCAATGTACCCGTATTGCGGGCCGATCTCCCAAGTCTGAGTATTTAGCTGCGGACCATTGCACGATGGTCCCGTATTGCAGACCAATCGCGAATCGGGTCCGATTAGGGTCAAAAAGTCGGGTTACGCGTTTTTAGTTATATCTAAGGTTTGGGGTTTATTTCCCCAGCACCCCATTCACGAAAAATTACCCTAAAGTCAATAAGAACAAGTCCAAAGCCTCAAGAACCATACAAGGTAAGTGTTATCATGATTCTAGGTGGAATTCAAGTCCCTAATCTCTTTCTAACTTGAGTAAACCCTTCTAATCAATAGATTTGTGAGTGGAATATTATTGTTGGGCGTGGAAACCCTAGAACTTGAATTCAAGAGGATTGAACGTCAAAAAGGTAATGTTTCTAGACTCTAATCATTCATAATAGTGAATTGATGAGTTCTTGGGAGAATAGTAAAAGGGTTTAGTAAAGAGAATTACACGAACTATAGTAGGGTTTTGAATTGTTGACTTGAGATTGTTATAATGATATGGGTGATGGAGAATGATGTTAATTACATCTAATTGAGATTGTAGAATCACCTAGAAGTAATAGACTGGGAATTGGGTGAAGAAACACCATTAATGGAGATTGTGGAGCTTTATGCCCACTAAGAGTTTGATAAAATGCTTAGATGACCAAAGCATGAATATTATTGCTAATATAGAATCCCTTTGGCTAGTGTTGATATAGATCAAAGTTGAAAGGGGTGACGAACATTGTATTACGCTCAAAGGCTGGAATTAAGGTATGTGAGGCTAACTATCTACGTTAGGGAATGTTCATGATTCTCCCTACGCCTCATTCTTCATACTTGTCAGCAATTTGACTCAGAATATAGTTAGCCCCAGTTTCATGATATAATATAGAACTGTTATCTTCTAGGGTTGCAGTTACAGAATTCGTTCATGGTTGTCCCTTTGAACATCATGAACTCAACACGTAATCTTTATGAACTTATGCATTATTATCACATGAGTCTCAGTCAGTGTATAACCAGTTATTTGCAAGAGTCCCATAATCAGAAACAGTTATCATGCTATCAGCTATAGCCAGTCTCAGTTTTGTAAATTGTTAATGTTGAACACCTGTATCTGTATTTTTGGGCCCTAGGCCACAGTTTATGCATACGTATTGCTTGGGCCTGAGGCCACAGTTTTTGTGCACATTATTTGGGCCCTAGGCCACAGTTATATTACAGTTTTACAGGTGATTCTTCATCCAGAACAGGGAGTACTTCAGCTTCTTGCTTTCCTGTTTAGTTCAGTTTCAGTTTCAGTTCCAGTATTTTATTGCTTCAGTTGCTTTACATACCAGTACAATTCAAATGTACTGATGTCCCTTTGTATTGCTTGGGGGCCTGCATCTCGCGATGCAGGCAACGATATACAGGTTAACGACTCAACTATTTAGGAGTGCACGTATCAGCTACTGGTGAGCCCCAAATTCTTTCGGGGCGTTGTCAGCTATCCAGTTATTTCAGTTTATAGACAGCTTTATTATTCAGTACTCTTAGAGGCTTCATTGACACATAGTTCAGACAACCAGATATTTATTATGTTAGCCTTGTTGGCAGTTGCTTAGTTGTTTGGTTTAGCCATGTTGGCTACTTTCAGATATGTTCAGATTGTCTAAGTATTTCCGCATTATGATATTTCAGTGAGACTTTTAGTTAATCAGCATGTGTTAGTTTTATTTTATAAATTAGTTATGTTTTGATATCACAAGTTGATTCAGTCAGCCAGTTGGTTCGCTCGGTCACATGCAGTCAGGCACCGGGTGCCGTGTTACGTCCAGGCCCAGGTTCGGGGCGTGACAAAGCTTGGTATCAGAGCATTAGGTTCAAGTGTCTTAGGGAGTCTATGAAGCTGTGTCCAGCGGGGTCTCTTTTATATGTGTGAGGGCCCCACACATATAAACAGTTGACCACCAAGACATTCAAGATTGTCTCATTTCTTTCTATTTTAGATCGTGCCATGTCTTAGAGTAATAAGTAACCTTCTCTTCCAATCAAATTACGTACGTTTCGAATGCGCAGGCGACAAGCAGATAATTCAAGGTCCAAGTAAGGATGTTTACCCATAGGGGGTACAATTGTGCAGTACTTACTGGTAACGCATGAGACTTCAAGAATGGTAGGTTGAATGATAATGATGTTCTTGAGAAAGGAGAATGGGATACAACAGGGAGAGGATATCAGAGAAATTAGAAAAGGAGCTAAGTCTACAGGAAACGTAAATCATGAAGGATCTCAAGGAGGTGGTGGCAGACAGTTTTCTACCGGAGGTCATCAGGACCCACTCCATCTGCAGCTAGTGCACTAGTCTTGAGGTCTAGATATGATCCAAAAGGTCAGTTCAGCTAGAAACAGATTTTAAGAGCACCAGCCTCTCAGTGACATACCCGTGTGAGCCACAGAAGTTTTCAGAATCTCATGTGTAACAAGTGTTATATGAGACACCAAAGGGGTGTACCGTTTGTGCCTTGATATGTGTTTCGGTGGCCCCTCTTAATTCTCAAGCCCAGTCAGGTTGTAATACAACTAAGCCTGGTATTTTAGTTCTCAGTGAAGACTGCTTGGATGTTTCAACAGGTAGTCAGAACAAACAGGCATCCCCAGTTATCACCACAGATGAGATTTTCATACGAACTATGCTTGTTAATAAAAGAGGTATGTATGAAATAAGAACCATGAGCAGATGATATTAAATTTTCGGGAATGATTTTAGTTTGTTTAAGTTAGTCAGATCAGAGTTAGAGAGTACGATGGTTGTAAGTTACTATAAGAAGTTATTATTATTATGAGATAAGAAGATGTGATAGTTCTCGATTAAGCTATATGAGTAAGTGTTTATCCCTGATGTGTATAGTCTGATACGATTTTGAAGTGTATAGAAAGTTTGGGTTTAGTTGTTCCAATATTTCGTATAAGATAGATGACAGTTTGTTAAGTGTGATCTATAGTTCAGAAAAGATAGTATATAACCATAGAATAGCATCAGATGATGAGGGAGAGTTAGAAATAACTTAGGTTATTCATAGCAAAATAAGAAAATATGAAGCTAGCAGGTGATTAACAGAAAAATAGTAAGTAAGTTTTGAGTAGATACAATGCATTAGCAATTTCAACAGAACTAGTAGAAGTATGATTTGATTTCCTTAGTTAGATGAACATCTTAAGTTGGTGACAGTTCGGATACATCCGAATGTGTGTTAGAAACCAAGGGCTTAAGTTAAGTTCAGAGTAGAGTGATTAGTGGAAGAAGAAATCAGCTAAGCCGTAAGAGAGCAAACTACAGAAGAATAGCCTTTAAGAGTTGTCAAAGGGGGTTGTCCTAAGATTTACAGTGTGAGTAGAGTTAAGTCATTAAGATGGAGTATGCCAGTTATGAATACAGTAGCAACCCGTTCATGTAAGTAAATTTAGTTTTTCCCCATGAGAAATTGCTCAGATGTGAGTAAAAAAAAAAGTCATCAGTGTTGTAGAGTACAAAGGAATTATAGAAGATAAGGAATGTTAATTGGATCCCATCAAAAGAGAAGAATTGGTAAGTATAAGATGTTAGCCTTGATCTAAGGGGGAGATGCATAAATCTCCAGTAAGTCCAGTGAGATAACTGAAGACCCGAAGGGTTAGTATGAGATATGAAGAACCTTAGTTTAGTTAGGTTGGCATAATGAGATAGTCTCCAAAGGGAATATGCCTCAACTTAGAGGAAACCCGAAATGAGTAGAATGATTATCGAACGAATCGTGTCAAGTTCAATTACCATCGATTAGGCGATCATAGAAAAGCTATAAGATCATACCTAGTTATGTGTCACAATGGTAGTGCCATTGCATGAGACTCTAATATTTAGGGTGCTAGTCATAGACTTAGCGCACAACAGTACTATGAGTATTTTAGGAAGTATCTCAGAAAAAAAAAAAACAAGTATAGGAAGTACAGCTCATGATTTAGGCAGACAAGAGAACTAAGGTGAAAGAAGTTCACCGCCTATCCAAGCTAGGAATTCGACTTTCGGACTCCGAAGCGGGTGGAGTTGTTGCCCAGAACATGGCTTATTCCTCCTTAGTCATCGAAGTTAGAGAGAAGCAGTTTGGTGATTCCTACTTGCTACAGATGAAAGAGGGGATTCACGAACAGAAAGCCTTAACTTTTGAACAAGGGGGAGATAATGGTATCATGAGATACCGAGGCAAATTATACATTCCAGATGTAGATGGGCTCAGAGAGCGGATTGTGTCACAGGATCACAATTCCAGAATGTGGCAGGGTTTGTAGCTAAGTGGCCTAATTTTTTTTTTGCAAGTGAAAGCCGAACACTAGAGGCCCTGCGACTTGTCTCAGAATATAAATATTCCTGTTTTGAGAATGGGAGATGATAATTATGGACTTTATAGCAGGTCTACCTCATTCAGTTAGAAGGCACGACCCGATTTGGGTGATTATGGACAGACTTACTAAGTCAGCGCACTTCTTGCCAGTTAAGACCACAGATTGAACAGAAGATTATGCCAAGTCATATATTAATGAAATTTCCAGATTGTATGGGACCTTAACATCCATCATTTCAGATTTTGGTGCCCAGTTAACAGCAAACTTCTAGAGATCATTTCAGAAAGGATTGGGTGCGAAGGTTAACCTCAGCACAACTTTTCAATCGCAGACCGATGATCAGACAGATACGCTATTCAGATATCATGTTATAGCATTCATGTCAGCTTAGTACTCAGATATCAGTCC
Source organism: Lycium barbarum (assembly GCF_019175385.1). Classification (NCBI taxonomy): domain Eukaryota; kingdom Viridiplantae; phylum Streptophyta; class Magnoliopsida; order Solanales; family Solanaceae; genus Lycium; species Lycium barbarum. The sequence continues at coordinate 63,755,112 of NC_083348.1, read as the reverse complement.
AGTACTCATGTATTCATGTCAGTCCAGTATTCAGTTAGTGTGCTAGTTCCGTATTCAGTCAATCCAGTATTCAGTTAGTTCAGTAGACATTTAGTTCAGTATCTGAGCAATTCAATAATCATGTATTCATTCAGTTCAGTAACCATGTGTCCTTGATTTCAATGGTAATTGGGGTGACCACCTGCCTCTTATTGAGTTTACTTACAAAAATAATTACCATACTAGTATTGGGATGACACCGTTTGAAACCCTTTTGAGCGAAGGTGCAAATCACCGATTGGTTAGCTTAAAATTGGGGAAGCAGAGTTGTTAGGACCAGATTTGGTCTATCAGGCTATAGAGAAGGTCAAGTTGATTTAGAAGCGTTTGTAAACGGCTCAGAATTGCCAGAATGTTTACACAAATGTGAGACAAAGAGATTTAGAATTTGAAGTTAATGACTGGGTATTTCTTAAGCTCTCACCTAGGAAGAGTGGCATGAGATTTGGTAAGAAGGGAAAGCATAGTCCCGCCATATTGGACCATACAAAATCCAATGAAAGGTTGGTCAATTGGCTTATGAGCTTGAGTTTCCACATGACTTGATTATTATGCATCTAATGTTTCAAGTGTCCATGTTGAGAAAGTGTGTGGGAGACCCGTCATTGATTGTCCCGATTGATAGCATAACAATCAATGATAATTTGACTTATGAAAGAGTCCCAGTGAAAATCCTTAATCACCATGTTTGCAAGTTGAGGATTGAGGAGGTAGCCTCAGTGAAGGTTTTGTGGCGAAGTCAGAAAGTTGAAGAAGCTACATGGGAAACAGAAGAAGACATGAAGTCCATCTATCCCTATCTCTTTGAAGAATCAACAGAAACCGGTGAAGGTATTATACCTTCCCCTCTCAGATCTTTCCTTCTACATTATCAGTATTCAGCCTGTTAGACAGTCAGCTTAGTAGTTGTTCAGTTCAATAAATAATTCAGTTCAGACCCTTTTCAGTTCAGTTTTCATGTGCTCATGACAGTTAGTGTGCACATGTCTCGACAATCACTCTTTATCAGAATCCATCATTCGAGGACGAATGATCCCAAGGGGGAGATAATATAACACCCCGTATCTTGGAACTAAGTTTAGACTCATATCATTAGAGTTTTAGTGGAAAAACTGAAGATTTGAACGTTTTGCGAAAATGGTTGATAGGCCTACTTCGGGCAGAGATAACTCCTTGATTAGTTGGGAATTCGGGAAAGTACCCTTAATGAAAGTTGTAGTATGTAGAAATACCTTTCTAACGATATAAGGACCAAGACAATCAGAGATCGGAGCAAGGAGATATGATCGTCTCAATATGGCTAATAGTAAGGCACTTAAAATTCGATAGAATCGGCTAAATTTTCGATACGTCTGTCTTCCAGTCCAATTTGGTGACAATCCATTGGGAATTTGAGGAAACTTAAAACATGAACGTTGTATCCCTTTGAAATATCTTTCCAACGGTATATTATGGAGCCCAAACAGAGCTCTGTACAATAAGTTATGTCCATTTTACCGAACGTTGTGCAGAACAGACACCCGTAGCTCTTTCAAGCGCGTGGGGGCGCGTGCAATGTCCCCGCATCGCGAGCCGATCGCCCAACTCTGAGTATTTAGCTGCAGACCATTGAGCGATGGTCCCGCATCGCGGACCAATCGCGAATCGGGTCAGAGTCGGGTCAAAAAGTCGGGTTACGCGTTTTTAGTTATATCTAAGGTTTGAGGTTTATTTCCCCAGCACCCCATTCACGAAAAATTACCCTAAAGTCAATAAGAACAAGTCCAAAGCCTCAAGAACCATACAAGGTAAGCGTTATCATGATTCTAGGTTGAATTCAAGTCCCTAATCTCTTTCTAACTTGAGTAAACCCTTCTAATCAATAGATTTGTGAGTGGAACATTATTGTTGGGCGTGGAAACCCTAGAACTTGAATTCAAGAGGATTGAACGTCAAAAAGGTAATATTTCTAGACTCTAATCATTCATAATAGTGAATTGATGAGTTCTTGAGAGAATAGTAAATGAGTTTAGTAAAGAGAATTACACGACCTATAGTAGGGTTTTGAATTGTTGACTTGAGATTGTTATAATGATATGGGTGATGGAGAATGATGTTAATTACATCTAATTGAGATTGTAGAATCACCTAGAAGTAATAGACTGGGAATTGGGTGAAGAAACACCATTAATGGAGATTGTGGAGCTTTATGCCCACTAAGAGTTTGATAAAATGCTTAGATGACCAAAGCATGAATATTATTGCTAATATAGAATCCCTTTGGCTTGTGTTGATATAGATCAAAGTTGAAAGGGGTGACGAACATTGTATTACGCTCAAAGGCTGGAATTAAGGTATGTGAGGCTAACTATCTACGTTAGGGAATGTTCATGATTCTCCCTACGCCTCATTCTTCATACTTGTCAGCAATTTGACTCAGAATATAGTTAGCCCCAGTTTCATGATATAATATAGAACTGTTATCTTCTAGGGTTGCAGTTACAGAATTCGTTCATGGTTGTCACTTTGAACATCATGAACTCAACACGTAATCTTTATGAACTTATGCATTATTATCACATGAGTCTCAGTCAGTGTATAACCAGTTATTTGCAAGAGTCCCATAATCAGAAACAGTTATCATGCTATCAGCTATAGCCAGTCTCAGTTTTGTAAATTGTTAATGTTGAACACCTGTATCTGTATTTTTGGGCCCTAGGCCACAGTTTATGCATACGTATTGCTTGGGCCTGAGGCCACAGTTTTTGTGCACATTATTTGGGCCCTAGGCCACAGTTATATTACAGTTTTACAGGTGATTCTTCATCCAGAACAGGGAGTACTTCAGCTTCTTGCTTTCCTGTTTAGTTCAGTTTCAGTTTCAGTTCCAGTATTTTATTGCTTCAGTTGCTTTACATACCAGTACAATTCAAATGTACTGATGTCCCTTTGTATTGCTTGGGGGCCTGCATCTCGCGATGCAGGCAACGATATACAGGTTAACGACTCAACTATTTAGGAGTGCACGTATCAGCTACTGGTGAGCCCCAAATTCCTTCGGGGCGTTGTCAGCTATCCAGTTATTTCAGTTTATAGACAGCTTTATTATTCAGTACTCTTAGAGGCTTCATTGACACACAGTTCAGACAACCAGATATTTATTATGTTAGCCTTGTTGGCAGTTGCTTAGTTGTTTGGTTTAGCCATGTTGGCTACTTTCAGATATGTTCAGATTGTCTAAGTATTTCCGCATTATGATATTTCAGTGAGACTTTTAGTTAATCAGCATGTGTTAGTTTTATTTTATAAATTAGTTATGTTTTGATATCACAAGTTGATTCAGTCAGCCAGTTGGTTCGCTCGGTCACATGCAGTCAGGCACCGGGTGCCGTGTTACGTCCAGGCCCAGGTTCGGGGCGTGACATCTTTCATCTCACAACCCTTTAGAACAAATGTGATCTTAACACTAATCTAAAACATGTTTGTATAGTAAACTGTGATTAATATGTTGACCGAACATTCACAACACATCCATGGGCAACCAAACAGCAGATTTAACTAACAACTATGTAGACATGGACAAACATAGAGAAAAGTAATCACCAATTGTTCTAAGTATGAGTATGTATCAGACCACACACATATTTGAGAAACCCAGAACTAGACCCAAAGGGATCAAGATACCTAGACAGGTTGCCAAACTTATACATTAGACAAATACAGGCAATGCTTCAAGGATACACATCAATTTATATACTACTCATGATGTCAAAGCATGAAGCCATATAAGATAAGCACTAACCGAGATCTAAGTCATACACAAGAGGTTTAAAGCTGGCAGTATAACAACAATAATTCAGACCCAATGGACACAATCCTTGATTACCATAAATCAGAACATCAACACATAAACATCATTTAACTAACATAGCCAGCAAATAACTTAACAAACATCCTCGACTAAGCAAAATTACCACTTAACTAATTACTCAGTTCAAACTAAATCAAATCAACTTGGTAAATATAATTAACCACATTAAGCTTAAACTGATACTAAACTTAGCAAAGCATAACTAAAAAACCAATAAAAAAATAAAAATAGGAAGTTTACCTCTTCTTGGCGCAGTGAACGGGGTGCCGAGGCTTCGAATCTACACTCGATCAGAACGGAATTTAAACAAAAATCCCAGATTTAGAGTAGGAAAAGTAGAAATGTTGAGGGTAGTAAAGTATCCCTTTTTTTTGATGAATCAAACCAGATATTTTAAAAAAAAAACAGAGAGTAGCGATCCCTTTTTTTTTTTAAACGTTGAGTAATCCTTCCCTTTATAGAGTGAGGAGAGAGAGGAGCGTATGAGAGAGAGGAGCGGGGGACAGACGTGGGGGACAAGGGGAAGTGGAAGGAGCGTGGGTTTGAAGAAAGAGAGAGAGGAGGAAGTGGAGGGGGCGGCGGTTTGAAGGAGAAAGAGAAGGGATTAGGTTTTGTATTTTTTTTTTTAGGATAGAAGATGAAAAATGTGGGAGTTGGGCTGGGTCAGGTATTTTAGTTGGGCTGGTCGGGTATTGGGCTAGTTATTAGGACGTGGGCTGGGTCCGAATTTAGACAAGTGGGCTGATTATTTGGGCCATTTCTTTGGCTGAAATTCTTCCTCCATATAAATTTCATTGGGCTTCTAATTTAGTGACTAGTACAATATATATTATGTGAAGACAAATAATAATTAGTATGCAGAAAATAAAGGATTTAATAAAGTAAAATTAATTTAACGAGTACAAATCCTAAAATGAAATGACGACGAATCATTTTGAAAGTTGTGATAAAGTAGTGCTAGTAACGTTGATAGTTAAATAGTAAAAATTAATAATAGTGAAAATAAAATGTTTCGCTCGTCAATATATTAGAAAGCCCGAGTAAATAAATTAAAATAAATGAGGGACAAAATTGGGTGTCAACATTTCTGATATCAAGAACTTGTTGGAGGGATTAAAGCAATGATAGATGTGAAGATTGAGCCTATTATATCTGCTTTAATTCATCATGAATAGTTGAATACCTGAGCTACTAAAGTAGATTTCTACACCAACTCTACATAGATTCAAATCATGAATCACAAAAGAATTCTACTTGTTTACAAGAGGCAGGGGAAAGGAACCCAGTCCAAACCTTTTCATTGTTTCCTTTGCACTTGAACTTTCATACTACGTCTCTGCATCTTTGCTTAGTAGCAGCAGAAACAAGAAGCTACTAAGCTTCCATACAAAGGTGACGTCAAAATGCAACAAGGACATACTCAAACATCTAGTTTGACAATCAACCAATCAATCGCATACTAATACATGAATAGTTGAACCAGTCATTTGAAATCCTTATATCCATTTCGCCATATTAGGGCACAAGCATTTTGTTACAGTACTAAATGATTCAGTTCTTAAGGCAAACTAAGGATCACACACTTTCTTTGGGCCCCAAAACCCTCAAAGAAAAAGGTAGAACAGAAAGCTGTCCCAACTACAATAGGAAGCATATATATATCAATAACAAAGATATCTTACAAACAAACTAGCCAGTAGGACAAACACCTACCTGAATTAGGATAAGCAGCATCAAAGTAAAATATACATAAACTATTGAGCTTTACATAAAGCTGCTCAAAATTAATCTTTAACCCCTAAAAATAAAAGCAAATAAACTGCAAGTATTATACAGTAAAAAGAAGAATCCATCTATAGAAGATATTACACGAACTTCCTCACCAATTTCTTCATCCACTAAAAACTTCTTCAATCATCATCCCCATCTTCCTCATCAACCTCGGACATTGACCTGTAAGATTCCTCTTCTCCGGAAGATCCAGCAGCTACTCGCTTGTTATAACCATCCTTGTTCTTATGATATTCCGCCATCCTTTTCTTTGCCTCAGCCATGTAAGGAGCTTTTTCAGCATTTGACAACTGTTTCCACTTGCCTCCACCAGCTATACCTTCAGCGGCCACAGTTTTATTGTATGGATGCTCCTCCTTGAACTGCTTCCTGAACTCCTCCATGAAAAGGAGGAAAGCACCTGCAGGCCTCTTGGGTTTGTTAGGATCCTTGGCAGACTTCCGTCCTCGCTTTTCGTAGAAAGCACTTGCAGGCGGCCTCTTAGGTTTGTTAGGATCCTCGGTAGCCTTTTTTGCTTCTTTAGACTCGGGAGCTGTTTTCACGCCAAGCATGTTATCAGGTTTGGCAACAGATTTACCTCCTATCATGATGAAATCTCCAGGGTTGAACGATATGAGAAAAACAAAAAGATATGCCTACCTTCATTGTCAGGAGGTGAGCATGGGCTTAAAGGGAAGGGATAAGAAGGGCTTTGGGGAGGAACTCAAAGGCAATCTCATACTTATAGTCACGATGATATACAAGTCTTTAACTATGCTAAAGAGTCCTCTAATAAGTTTTATAGAACTAGCAGACTTAATATAAGGACGAGCAATTAGGAGTTAACCCCAATTAGCGGGTATGATCTGATATGCATCATGTCTGTTCATTGAGTCTCATTGATTTTGTACATCCATAGATAAACTGAAAGCAATTAAATATACCAAGAAAGGGGTCAATGTTACCTGGATGTGAATAGCATGGATTTCCACCATCTTTAGAGACACGGGATGGATCAACTTTTTCTTCCTCAGAATCTGATAATTCTACTATCTCCTTAAAGACTTTCTTCACTTCTTTAGTCTCTGGAGCTTTCTTCTTCACACCGAGCATGTTATCAACTTTGGCATCAGATTTACCTACTTGCATGATGAAACCTCCAGGGCTGAGAAATGAACGAGAGGAGAAAAACAAAGAAATATGTCCTAATTTCTTTGTGGGGTGGTAGTGTGGGCTGAAAAGGAAGGGATAACAAGGGCATTTGGGAGGGACTCAAAGGCAATCTCATACTAATAGTCACAATGATATACGAGTCTTTAACTAGGCTAAAAGAGTGTTTTTATACTGAAATAGTAAATTTAATACAAGAAACAACAGCAGTTAGGAATTAACCAAGTAGTCGGTATGATCTATAAGCATCATTTGTTTTCATTGTGTCTGTCATAGGTTCTAGTGCATCCATAGATAAACTGAAAACAATTAAATATACCAAATTTATAAAGAGGTGGACCTTACCTGGATGTGAATAGCATGGATGTCCCCCATCTTTGGAGCCACTGGATTGACGAACCCTCTCTTCCTCAGAATCTAATAGAATTACTGGCTCCATTTTTACTTCATTCGCTTTCTTAGTCTCAGGAGCTTTCTTTTTCATGCCAAGCATGTTATCAGCTTTGGCATCAGATTTACCCCCATGACAAAATGAACCTAGACAGAGAACCAACAAAGAGGTAAGTCCTTGCTTCGTTGTGGCATGCTGAGGCTTCAGGTAGGAATGGCGATGGGGCGGGGCAGGGTGGGGCGAGTTCTGTCTCAACTCGCCCCACCCCACCCCCACACCCACAACCTCGTCCACCCCAACTCCCCCCCCCGGGCAAGTTTTCCTTCTTTTTCTTTTTCCTTTTTCCCACTTTGTTACGCACATTCAGTAATTAATAAATTTGTATAAATCACAAGTTTATCGTGAATCACAAGTTTAACATAGTGATATTTTTATCGTGAATCAATACGAATAATACTTTTTAACCAGTTTGATGAATTTATTTGTGATAGAGCATTTCTTTAATGTTATGGTTTTTCACTAGAAAAACATATTAAACACTGAATAACTTGACCCATTTGAATAGCAATATCCAAACAAAAATATGAATTTCTTTTCATTCAACAACTAGCCATGACAGAATATGTTTACTACTAACTATTAACTTTGACTCAAGTTTAGTAGTTACTTGACTAACTTGCAGATTACTAATTTCCAAACATAAAACAGAGGACTAAGCTTTTCACAAATATTTTTGTTCCTGAAGCTTGGTCTATTCACCCAATTTTCTCTTTCTTTTCTTTTTCTCATTTCTCAAAACAAAAAAAAAAAATATTGGATTACTGTACTGGAAAACAATAACATGGAGCTTTTTGTTTGCAAAGAAACGAGTCTTAAACTTGGATTCCTCTAACCTGCAACCCGCCCCACACCGCAAAAGGACAAACCTGCCCCACATCCACACCCGTTGTCATTCCTAGCTTCAAGGAGGGACTCAAAGGAAATCTCATACATATAGTCACAATGATAAAAGAGTGTTATAAGTTGTTCAGAAATACTAGCAAAATTCAACAACAATTAGGACTTATGCATCATTTGTTCACATTGTGTCTGTCATCAATCTCATGGATGCATGGTAAACTGAAATTAAAACAATTAAATATACCCAATGTATAAAGAAAGAGATCATGGTCACCTAAATTTGAATAGCATGGGTTTCCCCTATCTTTGGAGCCACCTGATGGATCACCCCTCTCTTCCTCAGTATCTGATATTATATCTATTGGCTCCATTTTTACTCTCTTCGATTTTCTTGAAGCTTCAATGTTCTCTACCTCTTTTTCTTTCCCTTCCACTATTTCTACCTCATCCTCTTCCTCTTCCTCACTACTGCTGAGGTCCTCAAAAGGTCGAAGATTTCTACTATGTTTCTGGGAGTAGAGCATGACATGGAACGTCGATTTATCAATGAAAAAGAAGCGCAAAAAATCCCCTATCTCCAGCTTGTGATACACCACGAACTGTGGCCAATCTTCTTCACATATGAAGTAATTCGGCTTTTCTTTCTCTATTTTTGCTTCCCAGGACATCCCAGCTACATCAGTTTTCAATAAGCACGACTTGGCCAACATCTTCTTGCGTTCTTTCACAAAATCAGACGGCATTTGCTAACAAAATCAGATTAGCAAAACTCAGTTGGAAGAAGTAACAACCACAAAGAAAAGGGGGAAAAAAAAAAAACAAGAACGTATACAGATCATTAAGTAAAAGGGAAACTTACTATTTTATCCATAGAACCTTCTTTAAATAGAAGCATGCACGATGGGTGCTTGTCAAGATCCATTTCCATTTTGATAATCCAAGGAGAAGGCTAATGTTGCTATTTAGGAAAGAAGAAAGAGGCTAGGAAGATGGTAGAAAGAAGCTGCTAGCTAGTGAAATCTTATGTTTGGTTTACTGTTATCATTTGTTCTTTGATCAATGCAACAAAAAGTATCCACCATTTGCACATTAGCTGCGGACAACTTGCAGTAGAAAAATAATGTGTAATGCAGTAGGTGTTATTGTGTCAAAAATCAGTGAAAAATCATGAAAGGTGAAGAAAATGAAGAGACAGTACAAGCTCTGAGGAGATTTGGGCAAAATAAATCATTAAATGAACGAAAACAAATCAGTAAATGCAGTTGGACTTGACCAATTAGTACTATGTTTTTCAAAAGTTGTACTCCATAACATAAATTAATGTATACAATTTTTAGAATCTTTTAAAAGTAACAGTTTTAATAGTACGTAATTTTTATAACATGTTTTTAAATATATAGCTAGAATTTAAAATGTTGCCAAATTATTATGAAATATATTTTAAATTTTGCATAGTCATAAATTTCCCTATGGTTCGGATTTGTGTAAATAGGCTGAAAAAAAATCAACTTTAACTTTTATTTATGCAAACAAAGAGGAATTAATGAGCAAACTTTTATCGTGTCCGGGTACGGACAACTGGAGGATTGTTTGTTTTATTATTCTCTGCATATTATTCAGAGGAAAAAAGACAAAAACGTTGCTTGGTGGATAACTGAAATTGAACACACAGTACGCAGATATTCCAACTTCAGGAAATGTGTGTCACCAGTCGCCTGCCAGCACTATTGCCAAACCTTTTATTTGCTTTTCCTTTTCTCATTTTTCTGTTTAATAGCCATGCGATCTTCGCATAAGTTTACACGTATATATCTAAAGTAATTTTTTATTAATATTTACATGAGGCAAAAGAATCCACTCCAAACCTTTTCATTGTTTCTTTTGCACCTGAATTCTTTAATAGTACGCTTGCACTGTTGGTAGCAATAGAAACGCTACCAAACTTGCAATAAAGGCGACAAAATGCAAGCAGGACCTACTAATGTGATGTATATAAATGATCAATATATCAATTAATTGCATATAAAAAGTAGTCCCTCTGTTTCAATTTATGTGAACTAATTTCCTTATAAGTCTGTTAAAAAAAGAATGATCTCTTTTTATATTTAGAAACACTTTACCTTTATGCAATGATTTATGACCACACACAATATATATGACTTATTTAACACCACAAGTTTAAAAGTCTTCTATATTTTTTTAAACTCGGTGTCTAATCAAATGAGTTCACATAAATTGAAACGGAGGAAATAATATTTAACTAGTTGAACCAGTCATTTGAATTCTTTATATCCAATGCACTGTATTCGGACACAATGCAGTTCGTTACAATACTAAATACTGAGTAACTCGTTTCTTAGGGCAAATTAAGGATGACAGACTTTTCTTAGGTCCAATATACCACCGTTGACAAAGTGGAACAGAAAGTTATCTCAGCTCCAATAGAGAACATACATCCATAACGAAGATTTTTTACAAACAAAGTAGACAATTTTTTTATTTTTTTTTTAGGTAATGAGGAATTTTACTAAAATAAAATCGGCAGTAAGCTAGTGCTTCAAAACATAATTACAAATTGGGCATTTCGTCTAAACTCCATTGTGTCTAACGTGGCATCTACATCCTTAACGAAAGGAGAATTGCACCAAAAAACTAGCAGAGTAAGAACTCTGAACTTAAGTCAATGGAAGAGAAGATCCTAGCCTAAAAAAGGGCAGCCCGTGCACTAAGCTCTCGCTATGCGCGGAGCCCGGGGAAGGGCCCGACCATAAGGGTCTATTGTACGCAGCCTTACTCTGTATTTCTGCAAAAAGGCTTTTTCCACTACTCGAACCCATGACCTCCTGATCACATGGCAACAACTTTACCGGTTGCCAGAAGATCCCAGCCTACTGAAGTGAAAAAAATGACGATCACAGCGTTGTGAAGAGAAGAAGTATTATAGATATAATGACATGATCTTTGAGAGGTGAGTATCCCTACCAAGCATCATTACAAAATTTTCCTATCATTTCCAAGTAAGAACAAATGTGCTTCCAAACTCCTGTACAATGAGGTGCTTTTGATGTACACTTCGGTGAACCACGGATCACCATGATGGAAGAGACGAATTAGATGGAAATCCATATATAATAGCCAAGAAGGACAAACACCAAGCTGAATTATGATTAAGCAGCATCAAAATAAAGTGTACATAAACCATTGAGCTTTACAAGCAGCTGCTCTTACTTCATCTTTAAGCCCCAAAATTAGAAACAAAAAGATGAAAGTATTACACAGGAAAAAGAAGTCGTCAAATGTAGATGATATTAATACAAGCTTCTTCACCAATTTCCTCAGCCACCAAAAACCTCTTCAGTCGTCGTCCTCCTCTTCCTCGTTAACCTTGGACCAATACTTATGATATTCCTCTTCTTCCATAGATCCAGCAGCCACTCGCCAGTTATAAAGATCCATGTTCTTTTGATATTCGGCCTTCGTTTTCTCTGTCTCTGTTATGTAAGGAGCTCTGTCAACATCTGACAACTGTTTCCACTTGGCTTTTGGTTTCTCCTTCATGAACTGCTTCTTCAACTCTTCAATGGAAAGGACGAAAGCATTTGCAGGCCTCTTAGGTTTGTCAGGATCATTGGCAAGGTTCTGTGCTCGCTTAACAAAGGAAGCAGGTCTCCGTTCTCGCTTAACAAAAGCAGTTGCAAGCCTCCGTTCTAGCATAACGGAGAAAACACTTGCAGGCCTCTTAAGTTTGTCAGGATCCTTGCGTACTTTATTAGCCTACTTGGTCCCTTGGCTCTCTTCTTCACGCTGAGCATGTTATCAGCTTCGGCATCGGATTTACCTCCTTTCAAGATGAAACCTTTTTAGGGTTGAGAAAATGAACGACAGGGAGAAAAACAAAGAGATAAGGCCTAGCTTCATTGTGGCACAATAAAGTGAGTGTATGTGGGCTGAAAGGGAAGCGATAAGAAGGGGTTTGGGAAGGGGCTTTAAGAAAATCTCGTACTTGATCACGATGATATACACCCTAACTAGGCTAATATAGTGTTTAAGTTAGTAACAAACTTAATACAAGTACAAAATTTGGATTTAACCTCAGTTAGCCGGTGTGCATCATTTGTTTTCATTGTGATCTGACATCGATTCTCATGCATCTATAGAAATACTGAAAATAAATAAAATATACAAAGTGTATAAAGGGATACTAGATGTCACCTGAATGTGAATAGCATGGATTTTCCCTATCTTTGGAATGGAGCCACTGGATGGGTCGACACTTTCTTCTTCAGGATTTGATGGTTCTTTTGGCTCCATTTTAACTTTGTTGGCTCGTCTTCCGACTGTTGAGTTCCTCAAAAAGTTGGGTCCCACGAAGGTTTCTATAACATTTTTGAGTATAGGGCAGGACTTGGAAAGTTGATCTAGCAATGAGAAATAAGAGCAAGATATCCCCCAGCTCCAGTTTGTGACTGTAACCAGTCTCCCAGCTCCAGTTTGTGACTGTAACCTGTCTCCCTGCTTAATGAAAATTAGACCTCTCTCGCACTATCTTTGCTTCCCATAACATCTCTACACCGGTTTTCAGTAAGCAGGTCTTGGCCAACATCTTCTTGTGTTCTTTAAAGAAAACAGGCGGCATTAGCTAACAAATGGAAGTCTCGAGTTTAGCAAAACTTAGTTGGAACAAGATTTAGACCTCAAAGCAGAAAAGCAAAAATGAAGAATAAAGAGAAACTAGAGAACTTACTATTGTATCCATAAAACCTTCTGTAAATAAAAGCTTGCAAAAATATGGATGCTTGTCGGGATCCAGTAGCGGCTTGGCGGGATCCGCTAGCATGTTGGTTGAGAATTGAAATATAGAAAAGGCTGTTATACAATGTTTGATGAGAACCTATGAGTTCACCCTTTTAGTGTTCACCACCGGAAAGTTTACCAAACTAGTTTATGAGACCTGGTCCCTAAGCCGTTTCCACAGATAATGACAAAAAGTAAATAAGGCAGGACATTTATGTGGAAAACGCTTTGCTCAAAGGATTAAAAACCACGACCTACCTCAGTAGGATTTCCAACTTCACTATACTGAACAATATTCATATTACAACCTATTACAACCTAACAATTAAACTCGTAATTCCCCTCCCTTACAATGTTTCTATTGTAAGCAACTCTCGACTACTGCTAGCAAAGCAAACTAATACACCTTGCCTATACTTAGACAAGTGTGCCACTCAAAGGTTAAATGGGTGAATAGCCCACAAATACCTTCTGAGAATTTAAACTAATACACTTAGACTAACTCTAGCCCAGTGTACCACCCAAAACTTGTAAAGATAAACTTCTTACAAGCAATCCCCTTGGAATTCGAGCACCTACAAACAGCTTCTTAAAAGAGAAGAGTAGGTTTACAATTTATAGAACAAAGGAACAAAGACTCAACAACCTAAGGACTTAAAGCATCTTCAGTTCAGGGATCTGGTCCTTTGGTTTGTTGAGGCTTTGTTCTTAAGAGCACCTTGAGAGGGGTGACGGCTGCACTTGAGAAAAATATGATTTTCAAATTTGTAAGTGTTAGGTCAAACTAATCCCAACATATTGTATATATATGAGACCAATATAGAGAGCATGTGAGAAACATGTGATCATGAATGGTGGCTTTCCAAAGATTAGTAGCTCCTAGCATACATACAATTGTGCTGCTGCAGTTCTGCCAGAACTGTGCAGCAGCTTTACTAGCTGTCATGTTCCATATAGTGCTCAGGGGAACTGATCAGGAACTTGGTCCTTTGTGTGTTTATCATATCATCAAAACTACGACATATTATAATTCATCAATGTTGCTATTTAAGAAAGAAGATGCTATAGGATTGATATCACAGGAGATGGTAGAAGAAACTGCTGGTGAAATCTTATGTTGGATCATTAGGACTTATACAACTAACAACAACAATTAGGACTTAACTCCGTTTAGCCGATATGATCTATATACATTGTTGACACCTAATTTTCACCTCATAAAACGCATATTCCAATTTTCAAATTTCCCAGAGTCCAAGACGGAGTAAGGATGCCTTTTAAAATTTTGAAAATTGAAAAATCCCGAGAAAATTGCAAAAATTGACGTTTAATTATTATTCTGTAAACGGAAAAGGGTCAAAAATACCCTTGAACTATCAGAAATGGATCACATATACCCTTCGTTTGCATTTGGTATCAAATATACCCTCGTCGTTACTCAAAGGGACCACTTATACCCCTCATGTTAACAGACCCGGTTAGATGCTGACGTGGCAGTGCCACGTGGAAAAAATTATCCACGTGGACGGCCACGTCAGCCCCTCTCCATCTTCCTTTTTAGTTCATGGGTATTTTTGACCCCTTTTTTGTAGTTTTTAATTTTTTTTTTCTGAATTTTCTACACCACCACATAACCCCCCCCCCCCCAAAACACCCCCCCGCACCCCCATTTTTTTTTTTTTAAGTTTTAAATTTTTTTCTGGATTTTCTATACCACCCATCCCCCCCCCCCCCCCCCCACCCCAAAAAAATTCTTAAAAAAAGTTTTGAAAGTTACTTTTTTTGAATTTTTACACCACCCACCCCCATGACCCCCCTTCCACACCCCACCAACCCTTCCAAAAATTTTAATTTTTAACCATGCAAACTTTCAATTCTTATAATTTTGTTATAAAAGGTAAATTAAATAGTATAAAGTAGAATCAAAAAAGTTTTTATTTTTACACCAGCACCCCCATGACCCCCCCCCCCAACGACCGACACCCCACCACGCCTCCAAAAAAAGTTTTAAAAAGCTTTCTTTTTTTATTCTCTACACGCACCCCCTACCCCCGCCCGAATTTTCTACTTCATATTTAATTTACCTTTATAAAAAAATTTATAAAAATTGAAAGTTTGCATGATTAAAAATTGAAAATTTTGGACGGGTGGTGGGGCGTTGGGGAGGTCATGGGGGTGGGTGGTGGAGGTGGGTATGTGGTGGTGTAGATAATCCAGAAAAAAAAAACTTAAAAAAAAGACTTTTTTAAAAGATATTTTTGGGGGGTGGGGGTGTGGAGGGGGGGGGGGGGAATGTGGCGGTGTAGAAAATTCAGAAAAAAATTTAAAACAACAAAAAAAAAAAAAAATTTGGCGGGGTTGGGGGTGTGTGGGGGGGGGGGGGGTATGTGTTGGTGTAGAAAATTAAAAACAACAAAAAAAAGGAGTCAAAAATACCCCTGAACTATAGAGGAAAAGGGAGAAGGGCTGACGTGGCCATCCACGTGAAAAAAAAAATCCCCGTGGCACTGCCATGTCAGCATCTAACAGGGTCTGGTAACATGAGGGGTATAAGTGGTCCCTTCGAGTAACGGCGAGGGTATATTTGATACCAAATGCAAACGGAGGGTATATGTGATCCATTTTTGATAGTTCAAGGGTATTTTTGACCCTTTTCCATTCTGTAAAAATTGACAATTACAACAAATTACGAGTTAATAACTATAATTCAAAAAGAAAATAATATCCCGCTCCGTCTAACTCGGGAAAATTATTAATTAAGACGACGTGTGAATTATGACTCATTTTGACCGCATTTTTCACATTTTTAAATATTCTCTGGAACTATATTAATATTAGGCTCGTTTTGAAGCTAATTTTCTAAATTTGCGAGTGTCAAAGTTTAAATTAGCCTATGATAACTATTTTATTTAGTTTTATGTTGTTTATATTATTTAGTTACACTTTCATTTTTCACCAGCCCGATATTACATTCTTCTCTTTGGCGATTTGAGGAGTCCTATAGAGCCCTGAAACTGCTTAGTAAGAATTAGAGGCTTTGAAGTAAGAGATAAGGCTAAAAAAGGAACTCTGATGGATCTGCACTCACCTAGTTGACTCATTAGAATGGGTTAAACCTTAAATGACCCTGATCATGTCTGAAATTTGCATGAAACTGAATTTGTGATTGGATCTTCTTGTCTGAGACTAATTATGAAAAATCTGGATATAAATGAACCTAGAATCATTACTTTGAAGCTAAATGGGTTTTTCACACCTATGTCTATCCCAAGGTCTAGTTTTTTATAAACTTTGGAGTTCCTATGCATAATCTCTTGCCACTACTTGTGTTTTTTTTTTTTTTAAAGTGAAAATATGTCTACTGTTTTTCTTTTTTGGCCCATAATGAGTGACATGAATACTTTAGGACTTGCATTGGGACCCCTTTACTATATTGTGACATTGCTATAACTTGTCCTCATATATGCTAATTGACATGGACTACGCATTAGAGTGTTTATTTTACCTATTGTGTCCAGTGAACTTTGGTCTTGCTGAATCTTTTCTCATTAATCTGATTCCAAGTTGTGTTTATTTGGCTGTGCTTTATTAAGTTTAAGAGTACAAATTTGAGTATAAATGCATGATATAATGTGAGTTTTAGGTGGATATAAGAGGGTACGCTCTTCTTGGTGGTTTTGCCCTCTATATCCTAGGTATATGAGAGGTATATCAAGTATATTAAGTTGTCTATACGTAGTAAATTTCAGAGAAAAACATTGTATTTAAGTGGTATATTAATGTATATCACAATCTCTATACTTAGAAAATTTTAAAGGGGATAAGGGAGTATGTCAGTGGTATACCAGTGGTATATCTGTGTATACCATGTTTCTACGCTTAGAAAAATTGAAAGATGAAACTGTTGTTGGGCCAATAAATGGGATTGGCCTTGTGAAACTATTTTCAGTTGATTTATACCTACTTTTGGGCCACTGAATCGTTCAGATTTGGTCTTTTAATTATTGGGCTTAGCCCAAGAGTCGTAATTTATTCTTGGCTTTGTAATAATGAATTATAGTCTAAATTTCGTGCTTAGTTTAAATTATTTAATGCATACTAATGTACTTGTATACCCTTTTGAATTTGACCCCCAAAAATCGTTGGTGGGCTTCTACGAGGCCCACTACATATCTAGATCGAGTCAACCCAACTTGGAGAAAAAAATGGAGCATACGTTTTGGACCCGAGGATTTCCCCAAATGCATAACATATTCTTGTTGGGCTTGGTCGGCCCAATATCCCTATCTCTTTATTTATTTTTGCATTTAAATTCTATACTTGTGTATTTATCTATAAACTGGAACCCTTAAGGTTACCCCATATTTAAAGTTGCCTATACCCGATTTCTAAAACTATGTAAAATCAATTTTGCAAACTTTAATAAGACTTATGAATTCAAACGGATTGACTTAATATGATTTGGACTAAAAATGACCGATTTCATAAAAATATGGGACTGATTTGGACATTTACGAAACATATGGACTTGAAAGTATGGACTGATTTGGACTAAACTTGTGGGACTAATTGTGACTATTTAGACTTAGATTAAAAAAAAAAAAAATTGGCTAAAACTTGACCAAAACATAGAATAAAAATGGACTATATAATATACTATTAATATATGAATTAGAATAGTGTGCCTAAAAATTATTTTTGTTAAATACTATTTTCTGTGCTAAAAATATATATACATATATATTTTCAAAACTATTTTGGGTGGACTTACGTAGGGTCCTACTTAGGCTAAGAGCCTTCGGGTATTAGCCTAAGTGTTCTAGTCCGACACCCCAAACGCCCAATTTTGGATAAATTTTTACCACTTTTGATTCTTGAAATGCGCTATTTTTGCATAAATAACTAAGGAAATATTAAACAGAAAACTATTTTTATCACAAACCAATTTATATCTATATAAACATATTATTAGAACCCGTAGGTAAACCGCAATTGAGCGGATCCTTAATACCGGGGTGCCTAACACCTTTCCCAGGGGATCACTAGAACCCTTACCCATACTTTGGTTAGATTAAGATTCTTTTAAAACTTAACTGCTTTAAATGAACCCTTTCCGAATTAGTTTTCCTAATTTCCTAAAATTAGGTGGCGACTCTAAAATAAGTCCATTTAGAGCACCATCCATGTAGAAGTATATATTTTTTTTCCCGGTATGATTGACAACCGTACTTTCCCGGGACACTTTCCTTTTTAAATAAGTCAAGTGCAAATACGAATCAGAAAAAATATGACACGCTACATACATCACTTGTTTTTAATGTGGTCCGTCGTCATTCTCAAGGAACTTTTAGCAAAACTATATCACACAAAATTTCTAGTAGTGTGCAACTCCCAGAAAAATCTATCTATATATAATTGGAGAGACAAAAACATGATAAGACGACAAGTGTCATCACCACAAAATTTCAAGTTTAATTTTTTAGATAAATCTCCTACATTTTAAGAAATAAATAGTAATCTATCTATATATAATAAGAGAGGTAAAAGCATGATGTAATGACAAGTGTCGTGATCAGAAAAATCTCAATTTTAAAAAGCAAAACTATTAATAAATAAAAATAAATAAACTGCAAGGAGAAAAACAGTTATCAAATTAATTTTTAAAAAGTGAAAATTTAATTTAGGACAAGTTCTCAAGATAATGTTGCTAAAATTTAGGAATTAGGAATTTATATAAATTGAAAACACACGTTTTTTTTAATAAACGTGTGTTTCAATTGCACTACATATGGAAATTCACAAAAAAAAAAAACTGCAAAAAAAATATAAATGTACATTGATACTACGCAAAAATGAAAACTGCACTACATATGGTCAAAAAATACCACGTTTATAGAAATTTTAAACAAACAATTAGGAAATAAGTAAATAATTAAAATAAAGGGAAAATGGTCAAAAATACCCCTCTACTTTGGGAAAAGGGCTAAAAATATCCTCAAAACTAATTTTGAGTCAAAAATACCCCTCACATCATCAAAGTTTTCACATATACCCCTGTCTTAACGGAAATTTCCAAATCCGCGAAGGTAATCCGGTTTCATTTGTTAAACTTGCTTCATTATTTAAATCCGACTCAGCTATATAAAAACCTATGATCCTACGATCACATTTTTTCACCCTGGTCTACATGTTTAAAGGGGGTTGTAGGATCGTAGGCTTTTATAATTACAACGAGATTTCATCATTTTCTTCTAATATTTTATCATTGAGCTACGAAGTTTTGCTGATGTTTTCAAATAAAAAATTAATTTTTTGAGTGTGGTTAGTTTTCTTGAATTGTTTCTATAGTGATAATTGTCTAAGCTTACGTTCTACACTATTTAAAATAAGTTGAATGATTTTTTTCTTTTCCTATAGCTTGAATTGTTTGTACAATGATGATCAAGTGTTAAAAAAAGGTAGATAAATGAAATATTTTTTTGGAGGCATAACTGGTAATTGTTTCAGACCTACTCGAATCGAACTTAGCTACATGTTAGCAAAATAATGATAATGCATGTCTTCTTATAGAGCAATAATTTTTTTTTTTTTTGTTGTCGGTACGTAATTGTTTGACCTAATAGAAAATTAAGTGGCATGATTATAATTGAAATTTTATTAGGTGGGCAACTATATATTATATATTATTCTTCTTAATATGATAATTTTTTAATATGATGCGCGAGTACTAATACTAGTACCAATAAAATGTAAAAGCACACAATGAGATCAACGGCCAGATTAACCTAGCACTGTTAACAGATGCTGCAGTTTCATTTAACATTCGAATTTCTTGAATGAGACTTTAGGGGTTCAGCAACATTTCAGTAGCCCGGTGAAAAGTCAATTTTGACTTCGTGATTTCGCACATTTTGTCGTGACCTTGGCTGAATCCGCCATTATCAACAACAACCCAAGCTTGTGAAGCCCTTTTTTTTAATGTTTCCCAAAGCTTCATCGTTTCTCAAGATTTTACACTTCCACAAGCAGCCTAGTTTTGGTTTCATAAAAAGAACTCTAAATATGTGCTCCTTAAAGATAAAGTTTTTTCTTCAGAACTATTGGATTAATTAAGGTATTTTTCTATCTAATATTCTTATATTGTTGTACATGCGGAAGTGATTTCATAACCTGATAACTCCAATAATCCAATTGTTGAATCAATTGGGACCTGTAAAAAAATTTAGCAGAAAAAAAAGTATTTTCTAAAAGATATCCACCAAAGAAAAATGACTCGTTTGAAAAACCGTTGCTCTTATAAAAAAGCTTTCTCCTTTTAGAAATGTAATCACTAGAAGCGCTACTGGTAATAACAATGCACATAAAAGGACTGCATAGCCCAATATCACCATACTCACGTGCATTATTAACCACTCGAATTGAAGAGCAGGTACTAATCGAGTCTATGTTTTCACAAGTTTTCAAGCTAATGTTGTTCTCCCCTTCAATAAGTCTCATTCAACAAATTCCGCTTACTTAGTCGAAATTGTTTGTGCATTGCTTTTTCCTTATAAATGACTTCACCGTTCAAATAAAAATTCCATCACTATATTCCGCAAGATTTTGAACAGCCAAAAATGCAAGCAATCTGTTAAATCTTTATTTAAGTAAAACTACTATGCAAGTAGTAGTTTTACATGATTTGGTATTTCACAATGGCAATACCAAAACAAGCATCATGGATGGTGAGGAAGATTCTTAATATCAGGACGTATTGGCACACAATCATAGCTCGTCCTACTTTGGTCAAAAAGGAGAAATTTCATATTCAAGTAGCTTATATAGCTTTGAGGGGACCTGTTTCTGAAGTAGCTTGGAGTACTCTGCTTTGTCATTCTGCTGCAAGTCTTAGGACAGTTTTCATTCTTTGGCTGGCTTTGCTTGGCAGGCTCAGAACACAGGATTTACTAATCAAATGGGGCATTGATGTCAATGGAACATGTGTGCTATCCAAGACTAGATTGGAAACACAAGAATAGCTGCTATTTGATTGTTGTTTCACTAAGAATGTGTGGAAGGAGATGTTAAGTTGGCTAGGGTGGAGCAGAAGTGTGAGAAACTAGGAACAAGAGTACACTTGGGTGAAATAGAATGCTAAAGGAAGAAGGCCGGAACAAGTGTTGCTGAAGTGCTTGCTTTGCTACTACTGTTTATGGAATATGGATTGAACGAAATACTCAGCTATATTAGAATATAAGCACAACCAATGAGAGGTTAATCCATGAAACAAAAACTTCTGTCTGTACAATACAACACGATACATTATGAAACGACATGTAACAAACATCCAAACAAGGTCTTTGTTGGAAGAAGATATAAACCTAAACACCTAAAAAGAAAATTTTTAAAGAATAAGGAGAAGCTGAAAGAAAAATGTACTGTTTTGTCAATAAAACCTTCTTTAAATAGAAGCTTGCAAAAGGATGGATGCTTGTTGGGATCAAGTAGCAGCTTGTCGGGAGAGTTTAAACTCTGAGAAGAAATGTTGGAGTCTGAACTTCCACTGTTCAAAATTTTTGGAATAACACTGATTTTTTTTTTAACTCTAGTACATTGTGTTGAAGTTCCACTTGTCAAAGCTTCAAATTCCATCAACATGTTGGAGTCTTTTCCGTGTTTTAAGTAGGATTATTTTGTCCAAAGATAATGTTATTTACGCCTTACAACTGGCTATTTTTCAATTATATTTCAAATGGTCACTAAATATTAGCAAACGACCCAAAAATTGACCATCATAGCTGTTATACCCCATTTTAACCGCAGTCAAAATGGTTTACAATGTTCCGGTAATTCCGGGGTTGATTAAAGTTAAGGAGTCGCCACCTAATTATTTAGAATGAATTAGGACACCTAAAGTTAATTAAAGTTATTTTCTAAAGTTAACTCCGTTTTAAGGTCTACGAAACCAAAAGATGTAGGTAAGGGTTCAAACTAATCTAAAGGGAAGGTGTTAAGCACCCTTTAAAATCCATTAACAATGGTTAACCGACCGGACTTACAATTAATTAGGCTAAAAATGCAAATATAACATTTTACAACATTTAAGAAAATAGCCTGTAAGTATTGCTAAGGCTATAAATAGAACTATAATAATGCTATTTAAAATAAGACTTGTAGAAAGATAATAATTTGCCTAAAAGACTTTAGCTTTAAATAAACTAAAGAAAGCGCGGGATTATGCAACGTTTTATAAATATTTGAGGAAATTAAGTTATACCAACAAACAAATTAAAAGGGGTCATTATAAGATTAATATTAGTAAAATTTTAAGGTTTTATGGTGTTCAAATATGACGAAATCGTCAGAAGTCTGAGAGGATTTTGATGTCTAAAAATATGATCCAAACCTTTCATTATTTAGAATATTATGAAATCAACATGATTTGTTTGAAAAGGTGTTGTTATTATTTGGCGTCTTTCTGGGAAATCACTTCGTTTAGCCCAAAAATTTTAACGATTAATCAAACCTTTAATTTCATTCTAAGTCTTAAACGATCACACTTAATCTTTCAAACTACAATTCCCACGAACTCCGCCAAGATTCATCTAAGCTAAGAAAAACAAAATAAGGTAAAATGTTAGTCAATCCATACAAATCAAATACACGAAGGGAATAGAGTAGAGGAGGCGAATGGGTTCGGCCCATTTACGTTGCTGTGATCTGTTTATGCCATATGGGCTTTGGCCCAAATCCTTTTTACAACACTGCCGATAGGGGTCGACTCAAGAGGAATAACCACGTTGGGCTTTAGCCCAACACCGATGACGAGCATGACACGGATAAAATGGGTTGCGGGTTGAGTCTCAAAACGAGACTTGTTATAGCCACGGAAGTCTTTTACGAAGACCCCAATTTGCTCCCAAAGTGCACATGCGAAACAAAGAAAAATAACAGAAGATTAGAGTAACGATATGGTTCTTTTATAAAAAAAATAAGTAAACGAAGTAAAGTAGCACTATCATTCAATTCACAACCCATAAATTCGAGAAAGTCACTACAAATATATATATGAATGAGGACCTTAAAGACATGAACAATTAATCAAATTTTCACACTAAAATCTATATGTGAATAAACATAAACACATGCCCATGTGAAGTTGCAAATGCATGAATAACCTTATGAATTTGTTAAACTTCTGGTGAGTTCGACGTTTTATACATTGCTCTCACGTTTTCTAATGACCAAACAGAATGACTATAAAACTGAAAAGATGATATTTTTTAACTGATGCTCGTTAGGAATTTAACTGGAGCTATATGTTTGAGGGGCATTAGCTTAGCTTTGTCTCTTATCTTTTTTCCAGTTATTCAAAGTAGGCCCTGCTAAATTGGAAAGCATTTTAATTACTTCACATCTATCTTACTTCTATGTGAGCATCATCACTAAACAGGCCATGCCTTAAACTAAGTCATCAAAATTAAGCAACAAGCTAACCCATATATGACCATGTAAGACCATTAAGCTACTAAATCCTTAACACAACTATTCCAGATGAAACAACCCTAATACTTCTAGCATATTTGCTACAACAGATCCAACTGATGCATATCAGTTCAGAAAATAAACAATTTCAATGCTTGGAAGAGAAGGAAAGTTTGTTCAATCTGAAGCCCGTGCATTGCAATGCATCATAATGACCAAAGCCATGATACAGAACCTTAATAGGACTATCCTTATCATATTCCTACCCTTAATACTTCACCTTCTTTTTTTTTTTTTAAAAGAAAACATTCTTTTCCCAATCGTCTCAACATATACACAGATAAGATTTTATCTTGGGTAATCTACAAACGGACACACCAGACCAGTAGCCACATAACTATAGTTTCAGAGAAACATACCTTTTAAACTACGAAAGAAAGAAAAAACAAAGGTTGACTATTCAACTGAAGACGAGAACAGATTCAAATGAAAACAGGAATGTAAAACTAAACACATATGCATTTGAAGGCTAAATCACATAATCTAACAGCCCATACTAAATCATTTTGAGCAGATAAAGAGTACTAAAATCGTAAGCGATTCATACTTCACAACTCACACACCAAAACAAAGTAAAGCTAAGACGCTTACAAAATCAACTAAGCCATGTTGAACTCTAAATAAAACAGAAACGTAGAGTTAAGAAATTAATTGAAGATATTAAGCAGCAACAGAACCGAAAACAAGATAAAATACTAAGTACTAGATTGAAACAGAACTAAAAGGAATGAGGGAATAGGGAAAATTGCTTTTGTTTAAATAACACATTGTTTATCAGAATTTTGTGAGCATATCATATACAGCTTCAAGCCTAAACATGATTTTCAACACAATATTGTCGAGCAAAAGAAACTAAACAGGGGATGATTGTTGACACCCAATTTTGTCCCTCCTTTATTTAATTTTATTCACTCGGGCGTCTAAATTTACTGACGAGCTAAATACTTTATTTTCACTACTATTATTTTCGCTACTTTTATTTTCAACATTACGAGCATTACTTTATCACAAATTTTAAATGTTCGTCATCGTTTCATTTTCGGGTTTGGAATCGTTAAATTAATTACAAGACAACACTTTGTAAAATCATTATTTTTCTACATATTAATTATTAATTGTCTTTACATAGTATATGTTGTACTAGTTATTAAATTAGAAGCCCAAAGATAATTAATATAGAGGAGGAATTTCAGCCAAATAAATGGCCTAAATTATTAGCCCATACTCTAATTAATTCAACCAGCCCACATTATTTCCCTACCCAACAGATCAGCCCACAACCAAATCCTACCCGGTCCAGCCCAAATGATTACCCGACCCGACTGACCCAATTTTTCCCTAAAAACCTAATCCCTCCAACCGGCCTCCCTCTTTCTCCCTTTACCCTAATCTCTCTTTCTCCTTCCACAGCCGCAACTCCCCTTTCTCTTTCCCGCTTCTCCCTCCTCCTCTCTCCTCACGCTCCTCTCCACTTCCCCTTTTCCCCCACGCCTCTGTCTCCTCCATCCCTCTCTGTCCCCCGCTCTTCTCTCTCATACGCTCCCTTCTCTTTTCTATAAAAGGGGAATTTTACTCAACGTTGAAGGGGGGGAATTTTATTTTATTTTCCAGTATTTTGAAGGATTTTTCAGCTTGGAGAGACACCCAATCCTTGCTCTCCATTCTTAGTTTGTCACTCGACTCATCAAAAAAAGAATACGAAATTTCAGTTCCTTCGATAACCTTAATCCCTCTTGGAAAATCTATTCTCAATTACTGTATTTGGGAATACACATTTAATACATTAAGTGGTTTACTCTTTCAATTCTAATGCTACTTTAAAATCGAGGGTAGATTCGAAGCCTCAACACCCCGTTCACTGCACACAAAAAAGGTAAACTTTGATACGTTTATTATTTTCAGTCTTTAGTTTTTTTTTTTTTGCTTTAGTTATTTAATCACGTAGTTTAATTATGTAGTTTCCTTGTCGTCGTGTTGTTTTTTTGATGTTTGGGAGCTGTTAGGATAGAATATTAATTGCTAAAACGAATTTGAAAGATGTATACGGTAGGTTGGAGGTTTAGACTAAATTTCCAAGACTTAGAACCGATTTAAAGTCGAATACACATTAGACATACATATGGTTATCAAGGTAATAAGAAGGTATATATTCGACATACATTTGATATATACATCGTGGTGTGTATATCATAGGTATATTGTGTATGTGATTAAAACAGGTCGGCACTGTCCCTCTTTCACTCTGTTTATTCAAGTAATATACTCTGACATGAATGTAATCTGCTTGGGTTAGATACGATGAAATGATTATATGATATGTCGATGTTGTTTGCTGATTCTATTTGGTCTCTAGTTTATGTTCTATGCTCATTTCCATTAGCAACTACGTATTAGACCTAGTTCTACTGTTTGTCTGATGAGTATGTTTTATATGAAGATAAACATGTCTTAGACCCTAACATCAGTTATGTCCGAGTGTCTCGTTTATGAGAATTCATGAAATAAATCATGTCTAGGCTGTTTCTGGATATCATACTCTAATTCCCATAGCTTGAAGGGAAATCTTTTGTTGATTCAAATGATCATATAAGCTTAAGGCTGTTTGCAGTAAAAAGAAAAATCAAAGACTTATCCTTTCTGTTAGTAGGAGTTAGCATTTCGTATAGTCTACTCTTTTGGTTCATAGACACAGAAAGTTCTATGTTGATCGTTTTCATATAGTTGGTGAATCCAAATGTATACATTCCGAAGTTATTTCAGAGTCCTTCGTTTTCTTCTTTATATCAAACCTGTGGTATATCAACATATAAATTGTTCAAGTCATTGTATTGTGGTGGTTCCCCATTTCTCTGAAGTCGTCATTATTTGCCAGTTTTAGTTCCTCTAAATTCAAGGCTACTTGGCTGCTGGTCATTTTTAACTTATTGTTTGCCCTGGTTATTAAAACAGTCAGTTCGTACATTAAGAGCTGAAACTGCTTTTTTTTTTTTAAGAAAGTTCAGAGATGGATAGATTGCTTGATTGTATTTTGTTTAGTAAATGAATGGTATCTGCTCTTTAAAATCAGTAGAATATTAACTGGTTCAAATATTCCAGAAGGTTAGCTTATAAACATTAGGGTGATCTAGAATAAGTTCTTAAATTTAAAAGTTATTAATTATCTTGATTTTTTTTTTTTAGATGTTTCATTTCACAAAATTCCTATTTGGATTGCAATACATTTTGGTAAACCTTTCAACTCTTAAAGCTGAAAAGTCCTCTCCTGCATGTCTTTCTAAATAATTTCCGTATGAATGTTAGTGTATGTTTTATTTGTAAAGTTCAGTGTCACTACTAACAGTTGCTGTCGCCCAGGCATGTTTGTAGTTAATGTTGTCCATTGACGCTGCTGTGCAGATGCAGTTTGTCGTGGCATATTGTGTAGTTTTCTTGCGTTGTTCACTGCCATTACTGTGCAAGTTTGCCTGTCTTTCTGGTGTTTGTTGCCTCTTATTCTGTGGCTATCCCATCCTGCAGTTTAAGGGACTGGAGAATCATTTCCCTCTGGGATAGTTTAGATCATAATCTATCCATGCTTGAACATCTTCATGGCTGAAACAAGGCAAAGGGTTCATTTCCATGTTATTCTTATACTGGTCATGAGTTTCCCCTCGTCGACAAATGCTTGTGTAGAGTATTATGTAAAGAGTGCCATTATGTATGTGTGTACTGATATTGAACTGATGTGAAATCCCTCTACTCTCCCTTTTCCTCTTTGATATTATGCTACCGCTATGTGATATACATAGGATATACATAATATACACAAGCTACTGATTTTTTTTTCTCTGGGTTTACATTCTATATGCTTAACTTTATTCATTGATAATATACTAATCCTTGTCTTTTCATTTTTATGCATGACTATCGCATACGAGTCCCTCGGACTCGTCTCCTTCCACATTTGGCGTTGGGCTAAAAGCCCAACATGAAATTCTCTCCCCATCAGTCCAGCCGCAGCAGCATATAAAAATCGTTACTGGGCCAAAGCCCAACAACAGTAGTCAATCTGCAGCAATCAGCCTAAATGGGCCGGTTCATTTGATTTCATACTATTGGGCCGAAGCCCAGCAACAGTATAATTCCAGCAGTCACAAAGTGGGCTGAGCCTATTTAATATCATTGTCTTCTTTATGCATCTAATTTGTATTATGCAACTAACATTTTACTTGGTTTGCTTTCTTAGCTAGCATAAACCTTATGGAATTAGTGGGTTAGTTTTAGTATGATGGGTAGTTATTTTAAAAGAAAAGCTAACAATTAGTTCATAGGTTTCATTCTCCTTTACGTTCAAATTATTTATGGTATCCATAATAGTTATTCATTTACTAGAATAATTGATCTTTTTCAAAAATAGCATGACTACATATTTTGAGCAAAAAGGAATCACTTTTCACTCTTACTATCTTAGAAATTTAAAACATCACAAATTTATGAGAAATAAAGAGGGGGCAAATTAATTTAACGGATAACTCTTTCACTCCAGCTCTTTTCAACGTTTAAAACATGTATTTGTTAAAATAATCCTTACATAGTCTATATTGAACAAATAATCTTTTATAAGTCTTACTTTTAAACAGCATTTAAAATCTTCTTTTATACTAATTATTACTTTCGACAAATCCTATTTTCAAACAACATTCTTATATATCTATTTGTAATTTTAGCTATATTTACAAAGCTATTTTTTTCTATAATACTATATTTACACTTAGCCTAAATAATCATAAGTCCGGTCGGTTAACCATTGTTAATGGGTCTTAAAGGGTGCCTAATACCTTCCCTTTACACTAATTGAACCCTTACCTAGAATCCTAAGTTTCGCAGACTTTTAAAACAGAGTTAACTTTAAAATAACTTTAATAAACTTTAGGTGTCCTAATTCACCATAAATAATTAGGTGGCGACTCCTTAAAATAAACAAAAAAGAGGAATCACCAATATGTTGTACTTCTACTTTAACCCGGTTAAAATGAGGTATAACAGCTTGGCGACTCCGCTGGGGACTCTACCTAGGTTCTAATCATAACGGACTTAGATTTAATTAGGCTTTGTGTGCTAACTTAGTTACTTTATTTGCCTAAACTGTTACAAATTGTTTGCGTGATTAATTGTTTGTTTGATATAAACTGTTTAAGTGTTACTACTTTGATAAATTGTCATTCCGTTCATACTTCCTCCACTTCTGGAAAACTCACACTATCACACGTACACGCGAGGTGTGCTTAGCGCACCCGCAAATTTCTTCGTAGAATCCAAATTTTAGGAGAGTTGGCGTATGCGCGGGGTGCCCGAATAACGGGGACCGCGTAGCCTTCTCACTTGAGTAGTCCACTCGGGAACCTTGCGTCTAGTAAACCCGCTCTTAGTCAACCTAGGATAGAGCTAAACCAACACCCTTTATTAAGAGCATACATTTCATGACCTAGGAGGTTTAATACCCTTGGTGTATTAAACC
The DNA here is from genome assembly GCF_019175385.1 of Lycium barbarum. NCBI lineage: Eukaryota > Viridiplantae > Streptophyta > Magnoliopsida > Solanales > Solanaceae > Lycium > Lycium barbarum. Next base: position 63,726,177 of record NC_083348.1, on the reverse strand, counting down.
CATTAGACGACTTTACCCAAACGTCCAAGCGGGTTCACGACCCCAAGTGACACTAAGCATACTTTATGTGCATGTTTGAACGATAACAGTGCCTAAATATTGACTACTTGCTTCAATTAATTAAACTTTAGGAGGGATGGAATAACTAACGTCTCTATGACAGGTATGAATTTGCATTGGAGTACGACAAACGACGAAGACCAAGGGCATCACAAAATGGAGTTAGATGTCATATTTACTTTACTTAGATTAGGAAACATCTTATGTAATAAATATTACATTACTTTTGTACTTTATTTTGGGAAATAGAATTTGTTTAATTAATCAAAAGCAGTGGGATGACGTATTATGGCACACTTTACCCTTCAAACAACGTTAGGCCTACCTCTGGCACAAAGAGGTCACATGTATATTAGAACGCGTTATTGTTTGATATACTCATTTACAACTTGTTTGACTATTTGTTACATGACTTACTTGACTTTACGTGATCATGACTTTATCTAGATATGTCAATGAGACTAACATCATTTGCACTTTATGTTTCTTTTTATTTTATTCCCAAAGAGTTGATTCGTGTTGACGCTCGAGCTGGCTGACCATCCTTACCTCACAAGGTCAAAGACATCATCATTACTGCGACGTAGTTGGGCTATTCAAGGAAAAGAAATTATTATGTCTGATCCAGCCGCATCTATTTCAACTGGTTTGGAAAACATCGTGGTCTCTAGTGATCCCCCCGAGACTTCTGAACACAGAACTACAATTCAACATGATGAACATATCGCCCGCCTGACTCAAGAAATTGAGAATCTACGTGGAGAACTAAATCGAGTTAGGGACTTGACCAATTTATCCATCACACTCCAAAGTCCACCCCTTGAACCTAGAAATACTGTACCAAACCCACCTCGTTTTCCATCACTCGAATCTCCAGTTCCTGAACATTTTCCTCCACAAAACAATGCACCTACCAACAACAACTTACTTCCAATCACCCCCGCAAATCCACAAAATCCATCATCTGTCTATACCCCTCCACAGAGTCAACCACCCACTTACACTACCTATGCTACTCCTAATCCACTACCCGTCAACCCACCAAGTCAATCACTAGTTCACACTCCCTATGTTCCTTTGCCCACCAACACTAATCCACCACCTACAACTACTCCTCTAAACCCACCAAATCAACCACCTACAAACACCACTTATAACACACCACCTCCAGTCCAAAACACTCCCACCGTCCAAACTTATCCGACCCAGCATATACAAGGGGCACATTTTGTCACTCCTAATGCGCAATATGTTCCTCCGGTGTATGCTGCGGAAACACAAGCATTTACCAACCCAGTAACGGTCAGGTTCCAACCCGAGGTGGATCAATACGAGGAAATGGAAAAGGAGGCAAAAGCAAGGGCGGATGATATGTTGCTAAAAGAGATCCACAATCTCAAAGAAGCAATGAGAAACCTTCAAGTCGCTAGGGGAACTAAGAGTGTAGAATACGAGGATCTCTGTGTTCAGCCTGACGTCGATTTACCCGTAGGCTACAAACCGCCAAAATTTGATACATTCAATGGAACAGGCAATCCTCATACACACTTAAGGGCTTATTGTGACAAACTGGTTGGAGTGGGTAGAGACCAGAACATAAGGATGAAGCTTATCTGGCGAGGCTCTTACTTGGTATACATAACAAGACGTCCGTAAATGGCATGGTTGGAGTGACATGGCGCAAGACTTTATGGACAGATTCAGTTTTAACACTGATATCACGCCAGATAGAGTCTACATGACTAAGTTAATCAAGAAGTCAACTAAGACGTTCCGCGAGTATGCGCTACGTTGGAGGTCAGAAGCGGCCAGGGTTCAACCTCCGATGAATGATAGAGAGATGACTGCTACCTTCATTGAATGCCAGGCTGGCGTATTTTATGAGAAGATGATAGGTATGATGGGACAAAAATTCACAGAAGTTGTCCGAATGGGAGAAGCCTTGGAAGAAGGAATCAAATCAGGAAAAATTCAGGATCTTACAGCTTTGCAAGCTATAAACAAAGCTATTCTATCTGGTTCTATCAGTGGGACTAAAAAGAAGAAAGAAGACGTAGCTGCAGTTATGAACATCCAAGGGCATAAGCCAAGCCAAGCCGTCACATACTTTAACCATCCACAACAACCTTTCAACCCTTACCACTACGGTGAACCCTACCAAGCTCCACTATCTCCTTACCTTGTCTACAACACCCAAGCAAATTACTACCAACCCCGAGCACCTCCATATCAAAACCCACGTCCATATCAATCCGTTCAAGCTCCAACTTACCAAAATCGACCACACGCTACACCTAAAACCCGTCCAAACCATGACATAAAAAATACCCGTAATTACACTCGGTTCGCTGAACCCTTGGCTCAATTATTCGAAAGACTGAAAGCTGCAGGTCTGATACAACCAGTTGAAGGGAAAGTTCCCGATCCTATTCCAAGATGGTTTGATGGTTCCAAGCGTTGTGCATACCTTTCTGGAGTTGCTGGGCACGACACTGAGGATTGCTTTGGTCTCAAAAACAAAATCGAAGCCTTGATCAAGGAAGGAGCGATCAAGCTCACTGGAGCTAGGCCCAATGTGGAAAACAATCCTTTACCTACTCACGAAGACGCCAAGGTAAGGATTTGAAAGAAGCCATTGCGTCAATCAGAAAGGTGGAAAGGGGCATGTTATCAACTTCTATCGCTCCCGTGGGAACAATCCAAAGACAAACACACATGAAGATTAATGCTACAACTACTCACAACACCAAGGCACCGACCATACGGGGTGCCGAACCAGGAGAGACTCTGAAGAATTGGACTTGTACTCCGTCCCTGATTCGCCGGGAGTCTTGGTAGATTGAACATGTAGTGAACTTTTATTTTTAAAGGCTTGAATCATGCTCAAAACTTTTGTTTGCTTTGCTTCATCTTTTGGAAGCTTAATTGCAAAATCTATGAATGCATTTCTGATTTTCCTTAATTATCTATTATTGTTATTTTTCTACTTTATTTATCAAAGCTACCAACTCTATGATGTGTGACATAAAATGAACGAACAGATAACATGCGTCTCGAGAGACTAACAAAGAAAACTAGAGGACAAGACAAGATTCCACTTGGAAGAAATTGAAATAGCCGATAGACAATGACACAAGCATTAAAGCTATCAGTCAAGAAGACATTGAAAGACAATATTAGGTTAGACATCCTAGTTTGCAACCTTTCTTTTAATACCAGTACGAACTACGTTGACCTGATTCCTGTGGCGGGATACGTAGGCAGCCCACATAGGGTTCGGTTGCATTATAATAGAAAATTCAAAAATCCTTATGTAAGGAGAACTATACATGGCCAGATTCCCTTGGTGTGATTCGCAGACTTTCAACATACGGGTCAGTCATATTTAGGTAGAAAACCAACAAACCTTTTAGCATTTACACAACAGAACTACGCTGACCTGATTCCCTTGGTGGGATACGTAGGCAATCCACATCGGGTTCTGTCCCTTTATCAGAAAATTTCAAACCATTTCTATGTACTTTACGAACTACGTTCTGACCTGATTCCCTTGGAGGGATACGTAGGCAACCTATACAAGGTTCGGTCACACCACGACATAAATTTAGCATACCCTTCTGAACCCAAAACTGGGGCATATTTTGAAAGATATAGACAAAAGAACGGTTGGACATCGACAAGATTAAGGCTACCAGACAAGAAGTATTATAGACCAATTACTTTAGAAGTGTCACAATATAAAGTTGGCAGAAATATTTTACAACTTACATACATATATTTACACATATATATTTCCTTATATACATATACTTACATATATATCTTTCCTTATATATACACTTACATATACACTTTTCAAATGAAACACTTTCTTTCAATCATTTTCACTACTGTTCATCTACCGAGTTTTGAACGGAGGTCACAAGATCCAAACAAACAAGACGAATGGAGTGCCAACAACGTCAAGCTTCGAGTCGACACGAATCAACTTTCCCCTCCCAAACTAAGAATTTTTCTTTGAGTGCAGGAATAAGAGACCGCGACACCGACAATCAAGTCTATCAATCATGGCCGAAAAACATCATCTGGCCCATTATGGCCTCGCCTTAAAAGCCAAACGGCTTTATTTCTAACTTTATCTTTAATTTTATTTTATCACAACAACTTTATGACTTTATTAACAAATACACTTGTTTTGTAGGTTGCCGATTTGAAGGCGAATTAAATCAAGATTACACCGAAGACATCATCAACATCATTAGCCGAATGGCTACACTATCACTTTATTTTACCAATTACTTTTACTTTACATACTTTAACACTTTATCCTGAACTTTACAGGATTGCATCAAGTCTCCGAAAACAACCGGAGACATTATCCTGAACTTTACAGGATTTACATTAAATCTCCGAAAACAACCGGAGTCATTATCCTGAACTGTACAGGATTTGCATTAAACCTCCGAAGATAACCGGAGACATCATTTACATACTTTAACACTTTATCCTGAACTTTACAGGAATTGCATCAAGTCTCCGAAAACAACCAAAGACATCATCCACTTTACGACTTTACCCCGGACTTTACGGGAATCTTCATCAAGTCTCCGAAGACAACCGGGGGCATCATTCGGCTATACAACCTCATATGCATAAGCCAGACGGCTACACTATGACTTTACTCTCTACTTTATCATTCACTTTACCAACTTTAACGACTTTACCCTGAACTTTACAGGAATTATCATTGAGCCTCCGAAGACAACCGGAGACATCATCCACTTTACGACTTTACCCCGGACTTTACGGGAATCTTCATCAAATCTCCGAAGACAACTGGAGATATCATATCATCGAGTCCCGAAAACAACCGGAGACATCACATGGCTACACATCCTCACCTACATAAGCCAAACGGCTATACACTTACTTTATGTTACATCCCGTATTTTTGGGCTAGAAAATTTAATCGTTCAATATGCGAAAGTTACCCGAGCCCGGAGAATTCGATCATATTCAAAAAAAAAAAATCGAGAGCTCGGTGTACAAAGAGTTAGAGGTCCCGAAATAATTTAAGTCTTAACAAGTGTGACGACGGTGATTGAAAATAATATTTGGTGTATAAAGAGGTTATGGACTAGGGTTCTACCATATGATTATGATAATGAGTATGAAGTGTGTTAAAAGTGGCTCATGTTCAAGTGAATTACGATCAAGAAATTAATTATGTGAATAAGTGGTTAAATATTAGAACAAAGTGGGAGGCTACAGAATTAATTATGGTATTAAGTCGGATTGCATGGATAAGTGTTCATGGTGGGCTGCCACATGGCAGTGCATTATCCAAGAGTGGCATTAAATTGGTCTTAAAAGTTGGATGAGTCAATGGTAACTTTTTTTACTTAAAGGACACGTGAACTGACAAAAGCCACCTAAAATTCTTAAATTATACATTCTTTGCTTTGGATTAAGGAAAAGGAAAGATGCTGCATTATTGACATACTCATAGGAATATAGAGTTGGAACGTGTATTTTTATTTCTATAGGAGCAACATGAATTGTAATTTCAAGGATGTGAAGTGAAATTATATCAAGAACAATATATGAGTTTCACGCACCACATCGATCTCGTTGGTTTGTTTTATCGTGATGTTGACTTCGGACTTTCTTCGAAGTGAAGTAAGGTTGAAGAAGAGTATTTCTAGAAATATAAGATAAGAATTATTCTCTTCTAAACATATTAAAAATTCATCCCTGTTTTAGCAACAAAAAAAAAAGAAATTGAGACGGGAACTACGAAATTAATTACGGGGGCAACTAGTGAAACGTTGAATTTGAGAGGACATAATTCGGCCACCTATGCAAATAAAGTGATTAGGTGTTAACTTTATAAAACACATATAACAAAAGGTTGCCAGCAAATCATACCAATATACACGTCCTTGTTTGTAAAGCTAGCAAAGAAGAATGTTAATCTTTTGAGAGAAACAAAACACCAAGAACGTGCAATAACTATTCAATATACAAAAAGGGTATGGAAACCATTTTCTCCTATGAACCAACAGCCATGAAAGCAAGCACACGGACATGGCTATCCCAATCCATCTTTGAATTTTATAGCAAAAATTAAAATCTCAAGGGTGTTCTTCGTGCAAGGAGGCGGCAATACAAGAATATTGAATTGAGGAAGGAGAAATTGTGAAATTAGAACAAATAAGTGTAGAAATTCCTCCGAGTAAGTTAAGGTAAGATTTTCTCATTTTGTGGCATAATTTTATTAATGATGTTGTGATGGAAAAATTAAAATTGGATTGGACGAAATTGAAATTAAGAAAATACATGAAATCGTCGTTATATGAAATTGTGGGTTGAAATGGATTTTGAAAAGTTGTTGGGTTGTTAGAATTGTTATGGGTTGAATTTTGAGAATTTTATATGTATATCTCCGTTGTTGGTATTGTTGTTGGTTTGGCCGGGTTGAATTCCCGGATTGTTGTTGATTAAAAATTAGCCGAGCTAGAATCTCGGGGATGGTGTATTTACAGGGGAGATGCTACCGAAATTTCGGGAGATTATAAATGAATTCATTTGAAGGATTAAGACAAGTGTATGATGCTGAGTCTAATGATTATGTCAACCTTCTTGAATGTAGACAAACAAGTTGGACGAATAGGCGTAGCTAGTAAGGCGCGACACAGGTATGTTAAGGCTCGTCCCTTTCTTTCAAAGGCATGATTCCTAACGTTATGAATTTATAGATGTTCCATATTTTCCTTGTCTTTAAAGGTTAGAAGTCTATGGTCCCAAGGCAATGATTAGTTTTTTCGATAACCCGTCAATGTTTTCCAAATTGTCCGTATTTTTTTAAAACAAAAGGTTTTTTTGGTTTTGTAAGCTTTTGTGACAATGACGATGGATATGTTTTATAATGACAATGATGAAGTCAAATATGAGAAAATGTCTACGATAGATACGTTGACGATATGTTCCTACCACGAATATGACAGTATGAGGTTTATGATTTTATTATATGTTTTCTCTTAACGCTACTCTTTATTGATAGCCTCGCCTTATAATTTTAGTTCCTTCAAGTTGAGACAAGGCGATTATGATTATTCCATAATATAATCGGAGGTTACCGACCTCACGTCACCCCGATAGACTTATAGCATTTCTTGGGCTCTCCTGCATGCTGCTCACATGATATATGTATATGGTATATGTATATGTATATGGGAAAAAGGGGCAGAGCGCTATAGACGTTGACATATGAACATGATACATGTATATATATATATGGGGTAAGGGGAAAGGTAAGGCGCTATAGACGCATAACCACCTGATCAGTTGGAGTATGATACATGATATCGTCCCGGACGCGGGATATATGGGCGAGCCGACGTATTTCGGCGCTATGACATGATATGATATGATATGATATGATATGATATGATATGATATGATATGACCAGATAAGTATGCATGGCATCCGCCTAAGCGGCACTCATATGTACAGGTTACTCTTTTATCTTATGACATGTTCTATGTTCCATACAGTTATTATTCATGCCTTACATACTCAGTACAATGCTCGTACTGACCCCCTCTTTCTTCGGGGGCTGCGTTTCATGCCGCGCAGGTGTACCCAGAGGAGTTGAAGCTAATATAGAAGATATTCCAGCAGAGTTGGCAAGCTCCACTTGTTCCTGGAGTGCTACCGAGTCAGAGTACATGTGCTACGATGTCTGATAAATGTTAGAGACTTTGCAGACAGAGTCGTGGGTATAGGATGTCGGTATTGTGAACGGCTCTACTAGCCTATGTGTCATTTTATGTTATGTTATAGAGTCCATATGATAACAGATTATATTTGATTTGAGTACGATGAAAAAAAAAAGAAAAATTGAAAGCTTTACTATGTTTTCCACTCCTTATTGATGTAAGATTCCAACGAGGTTAAGTATGTAATAAGAGTTAGCGGGTTCGCTCGGCTCCGAATACGGGGTCAGGTGCCCATCACACCCCAGTAAGATCGGGGTGTGACAAAGTGGTATCAGAGCAGGTCGGTCTAAGGGTGTCTGCAAAGTCGTGTCCGGTAGAGTCCTATTTATGGGTGTGAAGTCGGCCACATTTATAAGCAGGAGGCTGCAGGGCATCTAGGGATTGTTGACCTTCTTTTTGTCTTAAGATCGTGCGATAGAGCCAAGTCATAGAAAAATGAAAATTCCTTACATAAGCCTTATATACGACGGAAGAAAGTGAATGTCGATATGGAAAGCCACAGGGGTAAGTATTGATATTTTGTTCTTTACCTGAAATTGGAAGCTCTGAATGGCTGGAATGTGATATATAGTCGTATGTTCTGTGCGGTATTGTCGATGTTTGCTATGTACAAATTCTGAATAGTAAGAATGGTAGAGGCGACCCGGTCAGAATTTTTCAAAATTAGGTTATTTGATCTGGTTTGTCTAACGGTGAGGAGTATGACGAAATAAAAGCAAGTGATAGTTAAAAGACCTTTAAAATGAAGTCAGAAAGTGACACATGGTGCTGCGAATTCAGAATACGGACTATAACAGCGGAATAAAGCAAGGATATTGGATTACAAAAATTTCACCCTCGGTGATTTTTTTTTTTTTACTCGTAGAACCTGCGAAGGGTTCACAGGTTACCGGAGGCGTGCGATACTCCAAGGATACTAAAGTCAAATAAACCGACGAGAGATGTCTGTGCGTTACAAGATCTTGCTTAAAGATAAGAAGGTGAGATAGAGAAAACAATACCTTAAGGAAATAACTATAGGAGAATCGCAAGAAGGAAGTAAGATTTCAGTGGAAAAGCTCGCAATATAACTGACAATAGACCATGAACTAACGAGGAGAGCAAAGACAACGACGTGGAATAATTACCTCGATAAGCAACAAAAAGAGAAAGCATTACAGGGATGACTATGTAAAGATCTGGAATGCGTTATAATAAATTGAAGGGAATCAACCAACGAAAGAGGCACGTGATGTGAGTAGTTCAATGAAAGAAAATTTAAGGAAGTATTGGGAGCGCAGGCATAGTTTAACATTCGAGGACGAATGTTCCAAAGGGGGAGAGGATGTTACATCCCGTATTTTTGGGCTAGAAAATTTAATCGTTCAATATGAGAAAGTTACCCGAGCCCGGAGAATTCGATCATATTCAAAAAAAAAAAAGTCGAGAGCTCGGTGTACAAAGAGTTAGAGGTCCCGAAATAATTTAAGTCTTAACAAGTGTGACGACGGTGATTGAAAATAATATTTGGTGTATAAAGAGGTTATGGACTAGGGTTCTACCATATGATTATGATAATGAGTATGAAGTGTGTTAAAAGTGGCTCATCTTCAAGTGAATTACGATCAAGAAATTAATTATGTGAATAAGTGGTTAAATATTAGAACAAAGTGGGAGGCTACAGAATTAATTATGGTATTAAGTAGGATTGCATGGATAAGTGTCCATGGTGGGCTGCCACATGGCAGTGCATTATCCAAGAGTGGCATTAAATTGGTCTTAAAAGTTGGATGAGTCAATGGTAACTTTTTTTACTTAAGGACACGTGAACAGACAAAAGCCACCTAAAATTCTTAAATTATACTTTCTTTGCTTTGCATTAAGGAAAAGGAGAGATGCTGCATTATTGACATACTCATAGGAATATAGAGTTGGAACGTGTATTTTTATTTCTATAGGAGCAACATGAATTGTAATTTCAAGGATGTGAAGTGAAATTATATCAAGAACAATATATGAGTTTCACGCACCACATCGATCTCGTTGGTTTGTTTTATCGCGATGTTGACTTCGGACTTTCTTCGAAGTGAAGTAAGGTTGAAGAAGAGTATTTCTAGAAATATAAGATAAGAATTATTCTCTCCTAAATATATTAAAAATTCATCCCTGTTTTAGCAAAAAAAAAAAAAAAAAAAAAGAAATTGAGACGGGAACTACGAAATTAATTACGGGGGCAACTAGTGAAATGTTGAATTTGAGAGGACATAATTCGGCCACCTATGCAAATAAAGTGATTAGGTGTTAACTTTATAAAACACATATAACAAAAGGTTGCCAGCAAATCATACCAATATACACGTCCTTGTTTGTAAAGCTAGCAAAGAAGAATGTTAATCTTTTGAGAGAAACAAAACACCAAGAACGTGCAATAACTATTCCATATACAAAAAGGGTATGGAAACCATTTTCTCCTATGAACCAACAGCCATGAAATCAAGCACACGGACACGGCTATCCCAATCCATCTTTGAATTTTATAGCAAAAATTAAAATCTCAAGGGTGTTCTTCGTGCAAGGAGGCGGCAATACAAGAATATTGAATTGAGGAAGGAGAAATTGTGAAATTAGAACAAATAAGTGTAGAAATTCCTCCGAGTAAGTTAAGGTAAGATTTTCTCATTTTGTGGCATAATTTTATTAATGATGTTGTGATGGAAGGATTAAAATTGGATTGGACGAAATTGAAATTAAGAAAATACATGAAATCGTCGTTATATGAAATTGTGGGTTGAAATGGATTTTGAAAAGTTGTTGGGTTGTTAGAATTGTTATGGGTTGAATTGTGAGAATTTTATATGTATATCTCCGTTGTTGGTATTGTTGTTGGTTTGGCCGGGTTGAATTCCCGGATTGTTGTTGATTAAAAATTAGCCGAGCTAGAATCTCGGGGATGGTGTATTTACAGGGGAGATGCTGCCGAACTTTCGGCAGATTATAAATGAATTCATTTGAAGGATTAAGACAAGTGTATGATGCTGAGTCTAATGATTATGTCAACCTTCTTGAATCTAGATAAACAAGTTGGACGAATAGGCGTAGCTAGTAAGGCGCGACACAGGTATGTTAAGGCTCGTCCCTTTCTTTCAAAGGCATGATTCCTAACGTTATGAATTTATAGATGTTCCATATTTTCCTTGTCTTTAAAGGTTAGAAGTCTATGGTCCCAAGGCAATGATTATTTTTTTCGATAACCCGTCAATGTTTTCCAAAATGTCCGTATTTTTTTAAAACAAAAGGTTTTTTTGGTTTTGTAAGCTTTTGTGACAATGACGATGGATATGTTTTATAATGACAATGATGAAGTCAAATATGAGAAAATGTCTACGATAGATACGTTGACGATATGTTCCTACCATGAATATGACAGTATGTGGTTTATGATTTTATTATATGTTTTCTCTTAACGCTACTCTTTATTGATAGCCTCGCCTTATAATTTTAGTTCCTTCAAGGTGAGACATGGCGATTATGATTATTCCATAATATAATCGGAGGTTACCGACCTTACGTCACCCCGATAGACTTATAGCATTTCTTGGGCTCTCCTGCATGCTGCTCACATGATATATGTATATGGTATATGTATATGTATATGTATATGGGAAAAAGGGGCAGAGCGCTATAGACGCTGATATATGATCATGATACATGTATATATATATGGGGTAAGGGGAAAGGTAAGGCGCTATAGACGCATAACCACCTGATCAGTTGGAGTATGATACATGATATCGTCCCGGACGCGGGATGCCCGGACGCGGGATATATGGGCGAGCCGACGTATTTCGTCGCTATGACATGATATGATATGAGATGATATGACATGATATGATATGATATGATATGATATGATATGATATGATATGATATGATATGATATGATATGATATGATATGATATGATATGATATGATATGATATGATATGATATGATATGACCAGATAAGTATGCATGGCATCCGCCTAAGCGGCACTCATATGTACAGGTTACTCTTTTATCTTATGACATGTTCTATGTTCCATACATTTATTATTCATGCCTTACATACTCAGTACAATGCTCGTACTGACCCCCTCTTTCTTCGGGGGCTGCGTTTCATGCCGCGCAGGTGTACCCAGAGGAGTTGAAGCTAATATAGAAGATATTCCAGCAGAGTTGGTAAGCTCCACTTGTTCCTGGAGTGCTAGCGAGTCAGAGTACATGTGCTACGATGTCTGATAAATGTTAGAGACTTTGCAGACAGAGTCGTGGGTATAAGATGTCGGTATTGTGAACGGCTCTACTAGCCTATGTGTCATTTTATGTTATGTTATAGAGTCCATATGATAACAGATTATATTTGATTTGAGTACGATGAAAAAAAAAAAAGAAAAATTGAAAGCTTTATTATGTTTTCCACTCCTTATTGATGTAAGAGTCCAAAGAGGTTAAGTATGTAATAAGAGTCAGCGGGTTCGCTCGGCTCCGAATACGGGGTCGGGTGCCCATCACACCCCAGTAAGATCGGGGTGTGACAAAGTGGTATCAGAGCAGGTCGGTCTAAGGGTGTCTGCAAAGTCGTGTCCGGTAGAGTCCTATTTATGGGTGTGAAGCCGGCCACATTTATAAGCAGGAGGCTGCAGGGAATCTAGGGATTGTTGACCTTCTTTTTGTCTTAAGATCGTGCGATAGAGACAAGTCATAGGAAAATGAAAATTCCTTACATAAGCCTTATATACGACGGAAGAAAGTGAATGGCGATATGGAAAGCCACAGGGGTAAGTATTGATATTTTGTTCTTTACCTGAAATTGGAAGCTCTGAATGGCTGGAATGTGATATATAGTCGTATGTTCTGTGCGGTATTGTCGATGTTTGCTATGTACAAATTCTGAATAGTAAGAATGGTAGAGGCGACCCGGTCAGAATTTTTCAAAATTAGGTTATTTGATCTGGTTTGTCTAACGGTGAGGAGTATGACGAAATAAAAGCAAGTGATAGTTAAAAGACCTTTAAAATGAAGTCAGAAAGTGACACATGGTGCTGCGAATTCAGAATACGGACTATAACAGCGGAATAAAGCAAGGATATTGGATTACAAAAATTTCACCCTCGGTGATTTTTTTTTTTTTTACTCGTAGAACCTGCGAAGGGTTCACAGGTTACCGGAGGCGTGCGATACTCCAAGGATACTAAAGTCAAATAAACCGACGAGAGATGTCTGTGCGTTACAAGATCTTGCTTTAAGATAAGAAGGTGAGAAAGAGAAAACGATACCTTAAGGAAATAACTATAGGAGAATCGCAAGAAGGAAGTAAGATTTCAGTGGAAAAGCTCGCAATATAACTGACAATAGACCATGAACTAACGAGGAGAGCAAAGACAACGACGTGGAATAATTACCTCGATAAGCAACAAAAAGAGAAAGCATTACAGGGATGACTATGTAAAGATCTGGAATGCGTTATAATAAATTGAAGGGAATCAACCAACGAAAGAGGCACGTGAAGGGAATAGTTCAATGAAAGAAAATTTAAGGAAGTATTGGGAGCGCAGGCATAGTTTAACATTCGAGAACGAATGTTCCAAAGGGGGAGAGGATGTTACATCCCGTATTTTTGGGCTAGAAAATTTAATCGTTCAATATGAGAAAGTTACCCGAGCCCGGAGAATTCGATCATATTAAAAAATAAAAAAGTCGAGAGCTCGGTGTACAAAGAGTTAGAGGTCCCGAAATAATTTAAGTCTTAACAAGTGTGACGACGGTGATTGAAAATAATATTTGGTGTATAAAGAGGTTATGGACTAGGGTTCTACCATATGATTATGATAATGAGTATGAAGTGTGTTAAAAGTGGCTCATGTTCAAGTGAATTACGATCAAGAAATTAATTATGTGAATAAGTGGTTAAATATTAGAACAATGTGGGAGGCTACAGAATTAATTATGGTATTAAGTAGGATTGCATGGATAAGTGTCCATGGTGGGCTGCCACATGGCAGTGCATTATCCAAGAGTGGCATTAAATTGGTCTTAAAAGTTGGATGAGTCAATGGTAACTTTTTTTTACTTAAGGACACGTGAACTGACAAAAGCCACCTAAAATTCTTAAATTATACATTTTTTGCTTTGGATTAAGGAAAAGGAAAGATGCTGCATTATTGACATACTCATAGGAATATACAGTTGGAACGTGTATTTTTATTTCTATAGGAGCAACATGAATTGTAATTTCAAGGATGTGAAGTGCAATTATATCAAGAACAATATATGAGTTTCACGCACCACATCGATCTCGTTGGTTTGTTTTATCGCGATGTTGACTTCGGACTTTCTTCGAAGTGAAGTAAGGTTGAAGAAGAGTATTTCTAGAAATATAAGATAAGAATTATTCTCTCCTAAATATATTAAAAATTCATCCCTGTTTTAGCAAAAAAAAAAAAAAAGAAATTGAGACGGGAACTACGAAATTAATTACGGGGGCAACTAGTGAAACGTTGAATTTGAGAGGACATAATTCGGCCACCTATGCAAATAAAGTTATTAGGTGTTAACTTTATAAAACACATATAACAAAAGGTTGCCAGCAAATCATACCAATATACACGTCCTTGTTTGTAAAGCTAGCAAAGAAGAATGTTAATCTTTTGAGAGAAACAAAACACCAAGAACGTGCAATAACTATTCAATATACAAAAAGGGTATGGAAACCATTTTCTCCTATGAACCAACAGCCATGAAAGCAAGCACACGGACATGGCTATCCCAATCCATCTTTGAATTTTATAGCAAAAATTAAAATCTCAAGGGTGTTCTTCGTGCAAGGAGGCGGCAATACAAGAATATTGAATTGAGGAAGGAGAAATTGTGAAATTAGAACAAATAAGTGTAGAAATTCCTCCGAGTAAGTTAAGGTAAGATTTTCTCATTTTGTGGCATAATTTTATTAATGATGTTGTGATGGAAGGATTAAAATTGGATTGGACAAAATTGAAATTAAGAAAATACATGAAATCGTCGTTATATGAAATTGTGGGTTGAAATGGATTTTGAAAAGTTGTTGGGTTGTTAGAATTGTTATGGGTTGAATTGTGAGAATTGTATATGTATATCTCCGTTGTTGGTATTGTTGTTGGTTTGGCCGGGTTGAATTCCCGGATTGTTGTTGATTAAAAATTAGCCGAGCTAGAATCTCGGGGATGGTGTATTTACAGGGGAGATGCTACCGAAATTTCGGGAGATTATAAATGAATTCATTTGAAGGATTAAGACAAGTGTATGATGCTGAGTCTAATGATTATGTCAACCTTCTTGAATGTAGACAAACAAGTTGGACGAATAGGCGTAGCTAGTAAGGCGCGACACAGGTATGTTAAGGCTCGTCCCTTTCTTTCAAAGGCATGATTCCTAACGTTATGAATTTATAGATGTTACATATTTTCCTTGTATTTAAAGGTTAGAAGTCTATGGTCCCAAGGCAATGATTATTTTTTTCGATAACCCGTCAATGTTTTCCAAATTGTCCGTATTTTTTTAAAACAAAAGGTTTTTTTGGTTTTGTAAGCTTTTGTGACAATGACGATGGATATGTTTTATAATGACAATGATGAAGTCAAATATGAGAAAATGTCTACGATAGATACGTTGACGATATGTTCCTACCATGAATATGACAGTATGAGGTTTATGATTTTATTATATGTTTTCTCTTAACGCTACTCTTTATTGATAGCCTCGTCTTATAATTTTAGTTCCTTCAAGGTGAGACATGGCGATTATGATTATTCCATAATATAATCGGAGGTTACCGACCTTACGTCACCCCGATAGACTTATAGCATTTCTTGGGCTCTCCTGCATGCTGCTCACATGATATATGTATATGGTATATGTATATGTATATGGGAAAAAGGGGCAGAGCGCTATAGACGCTGATATATGAACATGATACATGTATATATATATGGGGTAAGGGGAAAGGTAAGGCGCTATAGACGCATAACCACCTGATCAGTTGGAGTATGATACATGATATCGTCCAGGACGCGGGATGCCCGGACGCGAGATATATGGGCGAGCCGACGTATTTCGGCGCTATGACATGATATGATATGATATGATATGATATGACATGATATGATATGACATGATATGACATGATATGATATGATATGATATGATATGATATAATATGATATGATATGACCAGATAAGTATGCATGGCATCCGCCTAAGCGGCACTCATATGTACAGGTTACTCTTTTATCTTATGACATGTTCTATGTTCCATACAGTTATTATTCATGCCTTACATACTCAGTACAATGCTCGTACTGACCCCCTCTTTCTTCGGGGGCTGCGTTTCATGCCACGCAGGTGTACCCAGAGGAGTTGAAGCTAATATAGAAGATATTCCAGCAGAGTTGGCAAGCTCCACTTGTTCCTGGAGTGCTACCGAGTCAGAGTACATGTGCTACGATGTTTGATAAATGTTAGAGACTTTGCAGACAGAGTCGTGGGTATAGGATGTCGGTATTGTGAACGGCTCTACTAGCCTATGTGGCATTTTATGTTATGTTATAGAGTCCATATGATAACAGTTTATATTTGATTTGAGTACAATGAAAAAAAAGGAAAAATTGAAAGCTTTACTATGTTTTCCACTCCTTATTGATGTAAGAGTCCAAAGAGGTTAAGTATGTAATAAGAGTCAGCGGGTTCGCTCGGCTCCGAATACGGCGTCGGGTGCCCATCACACCCCAGTAAGATCGGGGTGTGACACTTTACTCTTTACTTTATCACTTTACTTCGTCATCTACTTTACCTACTTTAATTCTTTTACCTTAAATTCCGCAGATATCATTTATGATCGAGTCCCGGAAGACAATCGGAGGCCTTATCACTATCATCTTCAAACGGCAATTAGAGATATTATTACATCTTCAGCATAAACATCACGCATTCATTCAAGTCCCTGAAGACAACCAGAGACAACATTTGGACACACGACCTCATTATAAGCCACGCGGCTTCATCTTCAATCCCACACTCATATTTATTATCATTTTATACTCTTTATAAATTTTGTACTTTCAATTTTATCCCAGACTTTATTACTAATTTTGACATGAATTTCAGTTTTGGCAGAAAATACAATCTACATGCAGAGACACAACGCAACGTGGAACTTTATCTTACGCAGTGAACTGGGGAAAAATTGCTGAAGAGGAATATCAAACTCACAAGCAAAGGTCACAGATCTACTCTCGAACTCAATTCCGCCTACGTCCACAAACACGTGATACATAGGTTAATTTCTCTTTCATGTCCATCGCTAAAACTCTATTCAATCAACTCTTTTCACAATCTTGTATCCCTTTCTATATCCCAGTGTCTCCATAACTCAACACTGGGGCATTTTTGGAGAATTTACAGCGTGTCTAGTAGAGTCCTACTTATGGGTGTGTTGTGCACCACATTTATAATCAGGAGGCTATAAGCATATGTTCCATTCTCGTCACCTGTCCACAACCTTTGCAAAGTTATAAATCCATAAATAACATTCTCTCAACAGGTTCGACCTTAATTCCTTCTGCCCTCATAATATTTCCCACCAATTCTCCTAACCCGTATTTTCTCAAGTTCGTATTTGTTGGTCGGAACAAAATTGGCTACTACGTCAACTTCTTCGCCCGAAAACTCTTACATCGTCTCCGGTCGAAGAGGGGCATCTGTTGACACCCAATTTTGTCCCTCCTTTATTTAATTTTATTCACTCGGGCGTCTAAATTTACTGACGAGCTAAATACTTTATTTTCACTACTATTATTTTCGCTACTTTTATTTTCAACATTACGAGCATTACTTTATCACAAATTTTAAATGTTCGTCATCGTTTCATTTTCGGGTTTGGAATCGTTAAATTAATTACAAGACAACACTTTGTAAAATCATTATTTTTCTACATATTAATTATTAATTGTCTTTACATACTATATGTTGTACTAGTTATTAAATTAGAAGCCCAAAGATAATTAATATAGAGGAGGAATTTCAGCCAAATAAATGGCCTAAATTATTAGCCCATACTCTAATTAATTCAACCAGCCCACATTATTTCCCTACCCAACAGATCAGCCCACAACCAAATCCTACCCGGTCCAGCCCAAATGATTACCCGACCCGACTGGCCCAATTTTTCCCTAAAAACCTAATCCCTCCAACCGGCCTCCCTCTTTCTCCCTTTACCCTAATATCTCTTTCTCCTTCCACAGCCGCAACTCCCCTTTCTCTTTCCCGCTTCTCCCTCCTCCTCTCTCCTCACGCTCCTCTCCACTTCCCCTTGTCCCCCACGCCTCCGTCTCCTCCATCCCTCTCTGTCCCCCGCTCTTCTCTCTCATACGCTCCCTTCTCTTTTATATAAAAGGGGAATTTTACTCAACGTTGAAGGGGGGATTTGTTTTCCAGGATTTTGAAGGATTTTTCAGCTTGGAGAGACACCCAATCCTTGCTCTCCATTCTCAGTTTGTCACTCGACTCATCAAAAAAAGAATACGAAATTTCATTTCCTTCGATAACCTTAACCCCTCTTGGAAAATCTATTCTCAATTACTGTATTTGGGAATACACATTTAATACATTAAATGGTTTACACTTTCAATGCTACTGCTACTTTAAAATCGAGGGTAGATTCGAAGCCTCAACACCCCATTCACTGCACACAAAAAAGGTAAACTTTGATACGTTTATTATTTTCAGTCTTTAGTTTTTTTTTTTTTTTTGCTTTAGTTATTTAATCATGTAGTTTAATTATGTAGTTTCCTTGTCGTCGTGTTGTTTGTTTGATGTTTGGGAGCTGTTAGGATAGAATATTAATTGCTAAAACGAATTTGAAAGACGTATACGGTAGTTTGGAGGTTTAGACTGAATTTCCAAGACTTAGAACCGATTTAAAGCCGAATACACATTAGACATACAGAGGTTTATCAAGGTAATAAGAAGGTATATATTCGACATACATTTGATATATACATCGTGGTGTGTATATCTTAGGTATATTGGGTATACGATTAAAACAGGTCGGCACTGTCCCTCTTTCACTCTGTTTATTCAAGTAATATACTCTGACATGAATGTAATCTGCTTGGGTTAGATACGATGAAATGATTATATGATATGTCGATGTTGTTTGCTGATTCGATTTGGTCTCTAGCTTATGTTCTATGCTCATTTCCATTAGCAACTACGTATTAGACCTAGTTCTACTATTTTTCTGATGAGTATGTTTTATATGAAGATAAACATGTCTTAGACCCTGACAATAGTTATGTCCGAGTGTCTCGTTTATGAGAATTCATGAAATAAATCATGTCTAGGCTGTTTCTGGATATCATACTCTAATTCCCATAGCTTGAAGGGAAATCTTTTGTTGATTCAAATGATCATATAAGATTAAGTCTGTTTGCAGTAAAAAGAAAAATCAAAGACTTATCCTTTCTGTTAGTAGGAGTTAGCATTTCGTATGGTCTACTCTTTTGGTTCATAGACACAAAAAGTTCTATGTTGATCGTTTGCTTATAGTTGGTGAATCCAAATGTATACATTCCGAAGCTATTTCAGAGTCCTTCGTTTTCTTCTTTATATCAAACCTGTGGTATATCAACATATAAATTGTTCAAGTCATTGTATTGTGGTGGTTCCCCATTTCTCTGAAGTCGTCATTATTTGCCAGTTTTAGTTCCTCTAAATTCAAGGCTACTTGGCTGCTGGTCATTTTTAACTTATTGTTTGCCCTGGTTATTAAAACAGCCAGTTCATACATTAAGAGCTGAAACTGCTTTTTTTTAAGAAAGTTCAGAGATGGATAAATTGCTTGATTGTATTTTGTTTAGTAAATGAATGGTATCTGCTCTTTAAAATCAGTAGAATATTAACTGGTTCAAATATTCCAAGAAGGTTAGCTTATAAACATTAGGGTGATCTAGAATAAGTTCTTAAATTTAGAAGTTATTAATTATCTTGATTTTTTTTTTTTAGATGTTTCATTCCGCAAAATTCCTATTTGGATTGCAATACATTTTGGTAAACCTTTCAACTCTTAAAGCTGAAAAGTCCTCTCCTGCATGTCTTTCTAAATAATTTCCGTATGAATGTTAGTGTATGTTTTATTTGTAAAGTTCAGTGTCACTGCTAACAGTTGCTGTCGCCCAGGCATGTTTGTAGTTAATGTTGTCCATTGACGCTGCTGTGCAGATGCAGTTTGCCGTGGCATATTGTGTAGTTTTCTTGCGTTGTTCACTGCCATTACTGTGCAAGTTTGCCTGTTTTTCTGGTGTTTGTTGCCTCTTATTCTGTGGCTATCCCATCCTGCAGTTTAAGGGATTGGAGAATCATTTCCCTCTGGCATAGTTTAGATTATAATCTATCCATGCTTGAACATCTTCATGGCTGAAACAAGGCAAAGGGTTCATTTCCATGTTATTCTTATACTGGTCATGAGTTTCCCCTCGTCGACAAATGCTTGTGTAGAGTATTATGTAAAGTGTGCCATTATGTATGTGTGTACTGATATTGAACTGATGTGAAACCCCTCTACTCTCCCTTTTCCTCTTTGATATTATGCTACCGCTATGTGATATACATAGGATACACACAATATACACAAGCTACTGATTTATTTATTTTCTCTGGGTTTACATTCTATATGCTTAACTTTATTCATTGATAATATACTAATCCTTGTCTTTTCATTTTTATGCATGACTATCGCATACGAGTCCCTCGGACTCGTCTCCTTCCACATTTGGCGTTGGGCTAAAAGCCCAACATGAAATTCTCTCCCCATCAGTCCAGTCGCAGCAACATATAAAAACCGTTACTGGGCCAAAGCCCAACAACAGTAGTCAATCTGCAGCAATCAGCCTAAATGGGCCGGTTCATTTGATTTCATACTATTGGGCCGAAGCCCAGCAGCAGTATAATTCCAGCAGTCACAAAGTGGGCTGAGCCTATTTAATATCATTGTCTTCTTTATGCATCTAATTTGTATTATGCAACTAACATTTTACTTGGTTTGCTTTCTTAGCTAGAATAAACCTTATGGAATTAGTGGGTTAGTTTTAGTATGATGGGTAGTTATTTTAAAAGAAAAGCTAACAATTAGTTCATAGGTTTCATTCTCCTTTACGTTCAAATTATTTATGGTATCCATAATAGTTATTCATTTACTAGAATAATTGATCTTTTTCAAAAATAGCATGACTACATATTTTGAGCAAAAAGGAATCACTTTTCACTCTTACTATCTTAGAAATTTAAAACATCACAAATTTATGAGAAATAAAGAGGGGGAAAATTAATTTAACGGATAACTCTTTCACTCCAGCTCTTTTCAACGTTTAAAACATGTATTTGTTAAAATAATCCTTACATAGTCTATATTGAACAAATAATCTTTTATAAGTCTTACTTTTAAACAGCATTTAAAATCTTCTTTTATACTAATTATTACTTTCGACAAATCCTATTTTCAAACAACATTCTTATATATCTATTTGTAATTTTAGCTATATTTACAAAGCTATTTTTTTCTATAATACTATATTTACACTTAGCCTAACTAATCATAAGTCCGGTCGGTTAACCATTGTTAATGGGTCTTAAAGGGTGCCTAATACCTTCCCTTTACACTAATTGAACCCTTACCTAGAATCCTAAGTTTGGCAGACTTTTAAAACAGAGTTAACTTTAAAATAACTTTAATAAACTTTAGGTGTCCTAATTCACCATAAATAATTAGGTGGCGACTCCTTAAAATAAACAAAAAAGAGGAATCACCAATATGTTGTACTTCTACTTTAACTCGGTTAAAATGGGGTATAACAATGATATTACCTTTTTGTGGTGCAGTGAACGGGACAACGATCCAGATCTACTTCCCGACTTACGAACAAATCCGAATCTCGGATGGAAAGTCACCAGAAAGTTTCTTTTTTTAGAGCAATAATGTTGATAAATGAAAATGTGTTAAATCTTCCAAAAAAAAAAAGGCCCTTTGGCTGAGAGTTAGAGATGTATTTATAGGTGTAAATCAAAACCTAGGGTTTCAATTTGGGCGGGATTTTGAACTCGATTTTGGTTCTGAGTCAACTTGACCGTTCGAATTGAAAATCGAATCTTTTAACAGTTGGTCTTTTTCAGAAACTTCAAAAGTTTTTTGGCCATTTGTGTTGATTAGCTCGTTAAAGATGAGAGAGGAAAGTATTTGCACGAAAATGGGGTGGCAAAGATCTGCCATTGTTGAGAAAGCTTCGAATCTACTCAAAGGGGAAAAAGATGAAGTAAGGAGGCGTGCTGCTGTTTCTTTTTCCTTTAGGTTTTAGATGATGAATAAGTCTTAAAAAAGTGGGCCGGTTCGGGTAATTTAGGGGGGTGTGGGCTGATTCGATTGGGCTTTGACTGTTTGGGCTATTTATTTGGCCCTTGCTTCCTTCAACTCAATTCTCTTTGGGTTTCTTAATAATTAACCTCTACACACTCCTAAGTGATTAACTTGTATGATATATATTTATGATGACAATTAGTGATTAATATGTAGTACTTAATAAAATATTGAATTAATTTAACGAGTCCGAATCCGAAAAATGAAATAGTGATGAACCACTAAAAATTGTGACAAAGTAATGCTAGTAATATTAATAGTAAAATAGTGAAGATGAAAGTAATAAGAAGGGTAACAATATTAATAGGAGTAGCAATGAAAAAATAGTAGTGAAAATAAAATATTTAGCTCGTTAATAAATTTTAGAAGCCCAAGGAAATAAATTGGAATAAAGGAGGGACAAAATTGGGTGTCAACAATAGCTAATTTTTATTCTCTGTCCCAATTAGTTTTCATGTTTCGTTTCTTGGGAATTAAATTATATTAATTTTGATCAATATTTTAAAATATATTTGTTTGTCAAATTGAGATAAGAAATGTTTCAACTTGTAGTATAATTTCATATAGTTTTTTAAATTCTAAAATTTAATTGTAAAATATTGAGTTAATCTAACCTAGTTTAGCTTTGAAAATTAGTCGAATTAACTCCCAAAAGGTAAAATATGGCAATTACTTTCGGACGAAAGGAGTACCTTTTAGGGGTGTTCTTAGTTGTGATTTTTTTTCCCTCCCTAGGAGCACCCATCTTGTCGGGATATTCTTAAGTAGATATGTGGATTTCATGCATATTTGTGCCGCATGCATGTAGTTAAGGTGTCTAGGGTTAGAAAAATTCTTGGTTGGGAGTGCTTTCCTCAAATAGACTCTACGCGACGCAAATCCGAAGTTAATTGAGCTCCAATACAGGTATCGAACATCGGATAAAAAACCCAAAAAAAAAGCGTTCAAGGTTCAAGTTAATCAGTTTTTGATTACAATCAAAATAAAATCATTTTAGTCGACTTTTTAATAACTAAATTGAAATCAAACCAAACATAATGAATACCAATTTTCTCAGTTTGATTTTTGTCGATTTTGTTTAGCTTTCGGTTTTTGACAAGCTATTATGATATGTTCTTACTGACATAAAAAATGCCAACAAAAGTAATCATGTTCTACTTTGCCTACTAGTTTAGGGCTTTTTATGATAACAATAAGATATAATAATGTAGGAATTATAATACCGAGATTAGTTCTTATTGAATGCTTGATTTGTTATAGACATATATCATACATGCATGGTATTAATCAAAACGTGTTGCCATTATATCCTTGACCTTTTGTAACAAAGATTCTCCCAACCAGCTTATTTCTTCTCTTACAAACAAGCTGGTGTTTGTAAGAACTTCCCGTTACAATATATAAATTGATCAATCTCAATTTACTGGGTCTTAGTCATCAGAGAAAAAGGGGAAAAAAGGAAAAGAAAAAAGGAGCTCGTTATAATTGAAAGTGTGTCGAACCTTCATTCATTTCCAGAGCAAGTAGTGAAAGGTTTGAGAAGACTACTATATTTATAGCAAGGGCAGATCATACTATCATGTTCTAGCATCATGCTTTTACTGTTTAGGATATTTTGTTTTTTTCAGTAGCGGGAGTTTCCCGACATATCATATGCTTCACTCTACCTTACTTAAAGTGGTTACTACAGGCCATCTTAAATTGAGCAAATTCGCATGATTTTCAAAGTGTTTTGGATAAATCAAGTTCAATTAAACATACAGGACAAACTATCAAGTCCAGTTTCCACCTTCATTACAAAAAGAGTACCAAAATGCAACCAAAAGAAACCATTGTACATATACGTATTGTAGTCTATTGCAAGGACTGTGGTTTGGAGATCTTTTGAATCTGTAAAACATTATTCCCACAACAATTTCCCTGAATCAACTTGAAGCGACAAGTCTGACCATTGGCTATTTTGTTAAGAGTTCGGAATTTAGCCCATCCTCCTTTTATCATAACCCTTGGGCCAACATGCACTATGTCCACTTTCCACTCGTTGCCTTTTTCATTTACCAGTCTCATTTTCTTCATGTTAATTATGCCGGACCATTTAGCGAAGATCATTGGGATGGTCTAAACATATATTCATAAAACAAGCACGTTAGTTTTTCTGTCAAAGTAACACGTAATGAAAGAAATAGAACATAAATTGTTTAATCTTACCATAAATTTTGAATGTGTCTTTCTTACAACCATTTCATAGTATGGGTCTTTATTTTTCAAGTTCACCACACTGAATCTGTTCTTCTTTGGACTGTTTTCTTCACTTGTACCCTCAACTTCCTCCTCCTCTGCAACACGTATAAAATGTAAAGAACTTTTATACTACTATACTTAGAACATGCAACTTTTCTTATTTTCCAGATTACTGATTTATGCCACTTATTATGGATGTGGATTTCCCCAAATTATCTTTTTTAAGTAATTCGTACATAGAATAAAGTAACCTAAATTGTTAATGTATAACTACTCATTTTTTAAAGGCTTATACGTTATATACGTACTCACATTGATATGCAAGTCTCCAACACTAGACTAAAAGGTCGAAACTTCAAAATTTGTCACAATAGTAGCACTTAAAAAAACACTGTATAACCTATATGCATCTATAGATAATTAAGCTAAAAACAGTTAAATACGTACCCAAATTCCTAAGGAAATCGACATAATTACCTGATGATTCTTTTGTCTCCATTTTAATTTTCTTCGATTTTCTACCGATATCAACGTCATGTTCCTCTTCCGAGGAACTGCTGAGCTCCTGAAATAGTTGCCTCCCACGAGAGTTTTTATAACTTTTCTGGGTGTAAGGCAGGACTTGGAACGTTGATTTATCAAAGAGAAAGAAGAGCAAAATATCCCCTAGCTCCAATTTGTGATGCACCACAAATTGTGGCCAGTCTCCTTCACAAATGAAGTAATTGGACTTTTTTCTCACTATTTTTGCTTCCCATGACATCCCAACTACATTTGTTTTCAGTAAGCAAGTCTTGGCCAACATCTTCTTGTTTTCTTTGATGAAAACAGGCGGCATTAGCTAATTAACAAAAAATTATCAAGTTTAGGAAAATTGAGTTAGAGGAAGAATATAATTAGTAGAGTCAACATAGAAAAAGAAATGTAAAAGGAATTATATACTTACTATTTTATCCATGAAACCTTGTTTAAATAATAGTTTGCAAAAAGATGGATGCTTGTCGGGATCCACTAGCATTTTGAGGATATTGAGATTACGCTAAGAAACTGCTACTGCTTGAATATCATGGGAAATGGTAGGAGAAGAAATTGCTACTAATAGTGCAATAATCCTATATATACTAATGAATAATGATATGGCTCACTGTCATTGCATGTGCTTTGACCAATAGCACTCGATCATGCCAAAGTAGTTAACAAATGGACAACTTGTTTAGGTTATAGTAACGTTTTATGTATATAGTTTAGCTGATATATACCAGTAGTATAGAAAATGCTACTAGTCCAATCTTATACTCCAATATGATATAACGTTTTTTAAATATATTTTTGGATGATATAGTGTTTTAGCCTAATTTGGATGCTCAGTTGAAAGGAACTCCAATGGTTAAAGAGAAGTAAATAAGTTAGGATACTCCCACTAAAAAAAAAAATTGCTAGAAATTTTTGGAATTTATTTTAGAAGTGATTCAAAATTTAAACATACCGTTGAAAAGACACAATATATTGTGAAAAAGTGTTACCTACTCTTTAAAGATACACCTATTCATTTGTGAAAAAGTGTCATCCAATCTTAAGGGGTACATCCATTCATAAAAAAGTATGTTTCACTTTGTATAAATACCTATCCCATTACAGAAAATTAATAAACTGCAGATCTCTATCTTTAGGGTTTTTATAATTCCATTCTCTTTAAGAGTCTGTTTTTCTTCTTATTTAGAATTCCTACAAAAGCAGTTGAGAGATTAAAAGGGTTCTCCGGAACTTGTATTTGAGTGCACATTAGAAGATTCATGAGTGGTTCGTTGTATTAGGAGTAGAACGTCACTTTGCTATTTGCACCTAGCGACGAACATCTACTCTGAAGACAGCGCTCTCCATAGCATACCTTGAACCGACAGGTTTTGCAATTTCAACTTCGTCTTATCTTTATTTTTATTACTATATTTTATTGTCTCTTATTTGTTCTTCTTAATGTGATCATCTCTAATATTTTTCCAACAAATTTTTATTTAATTTTTTCCCCAATAGTGCATGCATTATAGATAATGTAGCAATCAGATTTTGGAATATTTGAACAAAGGAAATGATAACATAATAAAAGAAAAAGTATAGTACCTAGAATTATGGAATTGCAATATATTTTGGGAGCAAATATATGAATTATTTACTATCCTAATCATGGTTAAGGCTAGCTTTATTCACTAAATCCAAACTATTAATTTTAAAATTGAACATACGTCTCTCATTCAAGTAAGAACTTGAAAAAAATAGAGATAATGAAAAATGAAGAGGAGCCAAATCCTTTTAAGTACTCTCAGCATCTAAATAGAAATTTGAAGAAATGGAGAAAATAAGAAGTAGAGGGGAGGTGATACATTATGGTCTATTTCCTGTGTTTTTTCTCAAATTTTCTACTGAAATTGAAATTATGGAACCTTTCAAACACTGTTGTCATTCCATTGGGTAGTAGTCATGTCACTCATTGCATGAGCTGCCTAGCTAGTTTTCACAATTTCCACTATTTCTCTGGTTGGCAGTCTAGGTTATTAATTGACTAGTTCAATTTGCGTGGGAGCTAAACCTGAATGAACATCATTGAGTTGAGCTGCGTATATCAAAATTCATCATCACCACCTAAAAAGCATATCCAAAGTGATCGGTTGATTCTTGCTTGGCATTATGCTAAATCCAATCGTGATACAGTCAAACCTCTCTATAACAGCATTGTTGGGTTCGAATGTTTTTTATTATTATAGAGAATTGTTGTTATACACTTATAACAACATTTGCCATTTAAATAATAGTTGGTTGTTATAGCCTTATAGGCAAAATATATGTATAAAATCTATTTTTTATTTTTTAATGTTGTAAAAAAAACAAATTATTTATATTTTAAATCTCAACGATATGAATGCTTCACTAACTAAACATTAAAGAAAGTTAATACAATTTCAATAAATTCATAACTGAATGTATATAGTTTTAAGCCCCAAGGCACACATTTTAAATCTACAATACTTAAAAATTAAATTCTTTCAAGATTGATGGGAGAAATTTTATTGTAGTTTGTTTCGTAGAATCCAATCTCTAGTGGTGATGAATTTACAAGGATTTGCGTCTAAATTTTCAACAAACGAGTATCCAATTGCATTCCCTGGAAGGGAAACTAAGAGTTGAACCGTTGAATCTTATAATCCAGTCAAGTAATAATAGGTTGAGGTTCTTCGTCAGCACTTTCATTGTCGACTTAGGTTTCCATATTCTTGAGCTTGCTCCCACTCCAATGACATGGACAATAATCTCTTCATCAGTGAAAGCTTCAATGATAGAAAGTGTTGCATCAAACTCCACAGATGTATTATATATAATATTTTGTCATAAATATAGTATATTGAGGTATCAAATTAAATATTTGGTCAAAATCTATACTATTTATTATTGGTCATCATAGATATTCTGTTTTTATAAAGATTATTAATAATTATATTACCAAAAAAAGCAGACAATTGTTATATGGGGGGTGATTTTACAAAATGCTTACTGTTATAAAGTTGATTGTTGCTGTTATAGGTAGAATGCTGTTATAGAGAAGTAAAATATAACATAAAAAATCGGTTCCAAAAAATCTTAGTTGTTATAGAGAGGTGTTACTATATGCGGATGTCATTATAGAGAGGTCTGACTGTATATCCTATTGAACAAGCTACCATGGGATTGCACCATCCATGTTTTACGCATATAATTCCTTCGTAATTTTATGTTAAGTTGCTGTCCCAGTTTATTTATGTGAAGGAATTTAGAGTAGAGTCAAAACACTTAAATATGATTATAAATTTAGGTATAAATTCTTCAAATATTTTAAAATAAAATTTATATATTTTAAAACTATGCCAATAGTACTACATGTCAACATAGTTAATAATAAAAAATAATTTTAAAAAGTTGAAAAAATTATAGTCAAAGAAAAAATTATTTGACTACCGAAACAGTAATGTCTTCACATAAAAAGGGATGGAAAGAGTATTATGATTCTTTTCTATAGAAAATAATTTAACTATGATTCTTTTCTATAGAAAATAATTTAACTTTAAATTTCCCACTATATATACCCTTATTGGTATGATTTTATAACACAAATATCATTATATGTTTAAGAGTAAAATTTTCAAATATCTTTATGTTTTTCTTAAATTTCTTGTGAAGTCAATTTTCCTTCCACATAAATTGAAACGAAGAGAGTATGCACTACGGATAAAAGTATTAGTTATGGCCAAACATATTTCAATTCATGATTTACAATTAAAGTTCAATATTTGTTAATAATGACGATCAAATTACTATTTACAAACTTCGAATTTCAGAATTGAAATACTGCTTAAATATTGAAATGCTTGTTTAAAGAGTAATTCAAGTTGAATGGAGTAATGCTTTTTTTTTCACCATTGAAAATTTTAAGCTTTTTTAAAGACAAATACACATCCAAACACAAATCAACTTTGAAATACCTCTTTCAAGCTTCATCTCAAATGTTCTTTTTCTTAAATTTCAACTTCACTCAAATAATGTCAACGCTAACACAATATATTCAAGTGCTCACTGACTGGTGTTAGCTAATTGGGCTTGGGGAACTTTTAGCAGACTATTCACTTTACGGTATTCCAACCACTGGAGGATCTTTTCCCCATTCTCTTAAATTGTCATTACTACTATTATCTAGCTACTCCTACCTTAATTATTTAGAAGGAAAGATTATACGACAGACTCCAATGACATTACTGTACCCAAGAGAAAGGATATATACTGTTGCGTGTAACTAATTTGATCTAATCTGGACTTCTGAATGTGGAGATTTACTCTTTTAACTTTTCTTGGCATTAACAAAGATTAAGAGCTTGTTGGATGGGCTTATGCCTATAAGCTGTTTGCAGAATATAAACTAAAAAAAATAAGTTGGAGTAGTCTAACTTTTTTTTTTTTTTGGCTTATAAGCTGCTTTAGATAAGCTAAGTCAAATGGGGCCAATTATTTTTTTGAGCTTATTTTAAGCACAAAATAACTTTAAGCTGGTCAGCCAAACACTCAAAAAAAGCTGAAAACAGCTTATAAGCAACTTATAAGACAATCCAAACAGGCTCTAAGTAGACTCATTTTTAGCACCAATTCAAGTTATTACTCCCTCCATCCCATAATAAATGTAACCTTAGCCAAAAAAAATTTATCTCATAATAAGTGTCTTTTTAGGAAATCAAGATATAAATTAGCTAGTTTTTTCCAACTCTACCCTTGGACAAAGATGACAAGTTAAAGTAACATCTAAATGATGATTGGACAAGCCACGTAGTAACTTGGTATTGTTGGATTCCCAATGTCAAAAGAATTACTACTTGTACATGCTCTAATCAAGAGGAAAAAATAATTTATTTTTATTATATAGAGGTAATTTAGTAAACTTCACATTGCATTATTGGATTTTTAATTATGCGCGTTTTTTTGCGAAGGTGACACTTATTATGGGACGAAGGGAGTAATATTTTTTTGAAGAATTTTTTGTTCAGCTTGTTTTAAGAAGGAAAGGATAAAGGATCGTTTGGCTGACTGTGTTGACATACTTAATCATAGCATAGATTCCACATAAGATCTTGTAATGTTTGCTTGGCGGCCTACTGCATAACCATTGAAGCATTTCATTGTTGATATTATATTAAATAATGTTCGCATTAAGTTATATTAGCTAGAATATAAAATAAGAAGACATATATCAATAATACGGTAATAAACTATTAAGACTAAAAACATCATTTTAAGGTGAGGAATCTATTTATAACATTTTTTCATTAAATCCTCATATAATAATTCCTCCGTTATCAATAATTTCCTGACTTATTTCTATGTAATAATCCGCTATAACTAGTATGTAAATCAAACAAAGTCATAAGAGAGAGATATAGTTATATGACAAATATGAACGAGTTTCTCATGCACTACACAAAATTTAGTTATTTACATGATATCCCCTTTTTAACCACTGCAAGTGCACAGCTCAAAGCTTCTGTTCCATTAATTAGTCACCAGCAGCAGCTTCT
The DNA here is from genome assembly GCF_019175385.1 of Lycium barbarum. Classification (NCBI taxonomy): domain Eukaryota; kingdom Viridiplantae; phylum Streptophyta; class Magnoliopsida; order Solanales; family Solanaceae; genus Lycium; species Lycium barbarum. The sequence continues at coordinate 63,695,550 of NC_083348.1, read as the reverse complement.
TCTATAACATCTTCAACAGCATTCATTTTGTAGCCTCTTCTTTCTCCATTCTCAAAATGCTAGTTGATCCCAACAAGCATCCATCATTTTGCAAGTTTTTTTTTAGACAAGGTTTCATGGATAAAATAGTAAGTTCTTTTTAGATTATCTTTATTCTTTACTTTTTCTTTTTGTTTATTGTGGTCTATATATACTTAAGGATTTAATTTGTTACCTAATGCCGCCTGCTTTCATCAAAGAACACAAGAACATGTTGTCCAAGACTTGCTTACTGAAATCGAATATAGTTGGAATGTCGTAGGAAGCAAATATGGTGAGAAAAAATTCAAATTACTTCATATGTGAAGGAGAGTGGCCACAATTTGTGATGCGTCACCAACTGGAGCTGGGTGACATTTTGCTGTTTTTTCTCATTGATAAATCGACGTTCCAAGTCCTGGTTTATAACCAGAAAAGTTATAAAAACTTTAGTGGGAGGCAAATTTTTGAGGAACTCAGCAGTTCCTCGGAAGAAAAACAGGACGTTGGACATATGTGACATTCAAGAAAATCTAAGAGAGTTAAAACAGAAACAACAGAATCGTCAGGTAATGTAGATCGATCTTTTTATGCATTTGGGTTATTTAGTTGTGCTTAGTGTTAGGATTTGAATCCCAAATCCGACCTTTGTAAGCAGGTTCCCAGGAAAGATTGGAGGGTCACAGCTGGACCACTTAAATACCAACCTCCTTAGACAGAACCTACTTATGCCGTGATGTAAGCGAAGAATAAATAGCACACACAGATTTATAGTGGTTCACCCTCAATGTGAGAGCTACGTCCACGTTGCTGCTGCAGATCTTATTAAAGAAGAAATATTACAAGTGTTTACAACACTCAACCTCACAACCCCAATCCCAATTCTACTCAAGAATTTTATCACAGAAAATTCTCTCAAAGACCTTCTCTTACTTAGGCCTTTCACTAAGAGTATTTCTCTTAGATTTTTTTTTTCTCTTTGGGATGTGTTTAGCAAATGATCTTGATGTTTTACAAATGAACCATAAGCTGCCTATTTATAGGAATGAATTTCCTATGATGAGGTAAGCGCTTACATCACGACTATCATGAAGTAAGCGCTTACATCACGACTAAGATGAGGTAAGCGCTTACATCACGACTAAGATGAGGTAAGCGCTTACATCACGACTATGTGAGACCCAACAAATCTCCCACTTGAAGACTAATTTTAATTTGTCTTCACACTTTGATCGATGCAGCAGCTCTTTCCTAGTTTCATACTTCGTGCAGGCCAACTGAAGCTGAGCATAGCTTCAGTTTGTCTATCGTCACTGCCTTTGTCAGCATGTCTGCTGGATTCTGACTCCCTGCGATCTTCTCAAGCACTAGCGCTCCATCTTCCAAAGCTGATCTAATGAAATGGTACCAGAGTTGTATGTGCTTCGTTCGAGCATGGTAGACCGAGTTCTTTGCCAAATGAATGGCACTTTGGCTATCATAATATAGCACACTTCCCTCGTGGTCCTGATCCAATTCCCGCAGAAAAGATTGTAGCCATATCATTTCCTTTGTGGCCTCCGTCACAGCAACGTACTCAGCCTCACAACTAGAGAGAGCTACTATCTTTTGCAACTTGGAAACCCAAGAGATTGCAGTACCTCCGAATGTGTAAACATACCCGGATGTGCTCTTTCTGCTATCAATATCACCACCGTTGTCAGCATCAACATACCCTTGCAATCCTGTTTTTGATTTTCGAAAATACAGAGCTGAACTCGAGCTGCCTTTCAGATATCTGAATATCCACTTCACAGCCTCCCAGTGTTGCTTTCCCGGATTGCTCATAAATCGGCTGACAACTTCCACTGCATGTGCAATGTCTGGCCTTGTACATATCATTGCATACATAAGACTACCGATTGCAGATGCATAAGGTATCTTGTCCATCTGCTTCTTCTCATCCTCGGTTGTCGGCGACTGATCCTTTGACAACCGAAAGTGTCCAGCCAAGGGAGTGCTGACTGGCTTGGCATCATGCATGTTAAACCTTTTGATAACTTTCCTCACATATTCTTCTTGTGAGAGTTTGATGCCCTCCTTGCTTCGGTTGATTCTCATCCCAAGGATTTGCTTTGCAGCTCCCAAATCCTTCATTGCAAACTCTTCCAATAACTCTTTTTTCAACCGATCAATCTCCTGTAAGTTTGCTCCTACGATTAGCATGTCATCGACATAGAGTAGCAGTATCATGTACGAGTCTTCAAATTTCTTGAAGTAACAACAGTGATCTGCCTCGCACCTTGAAAAATCTGCTTTCTTCATAAAGTTGTCAAACTTTAAATACCACTGTCTTGGAGCCTGTTTTAGTCCGTACAGACTCTTTTGAAGTTTGCACACCAGATTCTCCTTTCCTTTGACTTTGAATCCCTCCGGTTGTCGCATGTAGATTTCCTCGTCTAGATCACCGTGAAGAAATGCAGTTTTCACGTCCATCTGTTGCAGATGTAGATTTTCCTTTGCTACCAGTCCAAGAACAGTTCTGATAGTCACCATTTTGACTACGGGAGAGAAGATCTCCGTATAGTCGATGCCTTCTTTCTGTTGAAATCCCTTTGCAACCAGCCTTGCTTTATAACGCTTGCTTCCATTGGGTTCTTCCTTTATCCGATAAACCCATTTGTTTTGCAATGCCTTCTTATCCTTTGGCAACTCGGCTAACTCCCATGTATGATTTGCCGATAGTGAATCCATCTCATCTTTCATTGCCTGCTCCCACTTGGTCGATTCATCGACTTGCATTGCTTCTTCATAACATTCCGGCTCCCCTCTATCAGTGAGTAGAATGTAGTTGAGGGATGGAGAGTACCTGTGAATCGGCTTCCTGATTCTGGATGATCTACGCAGTTCTGTGATTGGCGTCTGTTGATTTGTTTCAGAATCAACACTTTCATCAGCACCTTCTCGGATTGTTTGTTCCTCTGCCTCGGCTGTACCTGGCTGCGGCTCAGGTGTCGGGAAGTCTCTCAAATCGACTATTTCCGATTCCTTGTCCTGACATTCTGAATTTTTTTGCAACTTGTCTTTTTACAGTACCTCTTCGTTGAAGACAACATTCCTGCTTCGGATGATCTTCCGATTTTGTTCATCCCAAAATCGGTAACCAAGCTCGGTGTCACCATAGCCAATAAAGTAACACTTCTTTGATTTTGGATCAAGCTTGCTTCTAGCCGTATCATCATTATGAACATATGATAAGCAGCCGAACACTTTCAGAAATGAAAGATTTACCTTCTTGCCACTCCAGGCTTCTTCTGGAATTCTGAAATCCAAGGGAACTGACGGTCCTCGGTTAATTAAGAAGGCCGCAGTATTGACTGCATCTGCCCAGAATGTCTTGGGCAGTCCAGAGTGTATTCTCATACTTCGAGCACGCTCGTTCAACGTTCGGTTCATTCTTTCGGCTATTCCATTTTGTTGCGGCGTTCCAGGAATAGTCTTCATCATCTTGATCCCATTATCGGCACAGTACCGTTTGAAATCACCATCAGTGTATTCTCCGCCGTTGTCGGACCTCAAACACTTCAACTTGAGGTTTGTTTCATTCTCAACCATGGCTTTCCATCTTTTGAATACACTAAACACATCGGATTTATTTTTCACAAAGTAAACCCACACCTTCCTAGTTGAATCATCAATGAAGGTCACGTAGTAGTGTGATCCTCCAAGAGAGGAGACAGTGGTAGGTCCCCACACGTCTGTGTGCACCAATTCCAGCTTCTCGACCTTCAACTCCCTGCCTGCATTTGAGAAGCTTACTCGCTTTTGTTTTCCGAGAATGCAGCTCTCACACGTATGAAGGTCCACCGTCTTCAGCTCCGGAATTAAGCCATTTGTCACCAACAGCTTTATCCCCTTCTGGCTGATATGTCCCAGCCGACAATGCCACAAATCTGTCTTCTTTGTGTTGTCAACCACAGCAACAGTATCACGACAGCTAGTCGTCATGTAGAGAGTGCCAATCTTCTTTCCTTGGCCAACTACCATAGCACCTTTCGCCACCTTCCAAGACCCATTACCAAAATTGAGATCATATCCCTCATCATCAAGCTGGCCTACTGAGATCAGGTTTCGCATCAGCTTTGGAACATGTCTAACTTTTGTAATCTTCCACGAGGATCCATTTGACATCTTCAAATTAATGTCTCCCGTGCCAACAACGTCTAGCGGCTCTCCATCCGCTAAATAAACTTTGCCGATATTACCAGCCACGTAGTTTGTCATTATATCATGATGTGGGGTGGTATGAAAGGACGCTCCTGAGTCAAGCACCCAAGAGTCTATCGGGCTGTCAACCGATAGCAACAACGCATCGCCAATGTCTTCCGTAGCAGCGTTGATTCCAGCCCCCTTGTTGTCTTCCTTCTTCGGCGCCCTGCAGTTCTTCTTGAACTGACCTGGTTTTCCACAGTTCCAACACTCAAATATTCGTCCTGGTCTGGATTGACCCCTGCCATTTCTTGACTTTGAGCTGCCCCTATTTCGGTTGTAGTTTCTGTCATAATTTCTGCTTCTGTTTTCAACATTAAAAGCAGAACTCGTCGATGCCTCTCCAGAATCTGTCCTGCGCACTTCCTCAGCAAGGATACGATCCCTAACATCGTTGAACTTTAGTTTGCCACTACCGATAGAATTACTAACCACTGCTCTCATTGGCTCCCAACTATTTGGTAGGGATGCCAACAAAATTAGAGCTTGCACTTCATCATCGAAGTCAATTTTTACCGATGACAATTGATTTACAATGGTATTGAATTCATTTACGTGTGCAGCAACATGAGCATTTTCCATCATCTTTAGATGAAATAGTTTCTTCATGAGAAATACCTTATTATTTGCCGAAGGTTTCTCATACATGTCAGACAATACCTTCATCATATCTGCGGTGGTCTTCTCCTTTGCCACATTGTGAGCAACGTTCTTTGACAGCGTCAGCCGAATGACTCCCAGAACTTGTCTGTCGAGGAGATCCCAATCTGCTTGCTTCATCTCCTCTGGTTTCGGACTCAGAGGTTCATGAAGTTTTCTGCCATATAAATAATCTTCAATTTGCATTCTCCAGAACGCAAAATTTGTACCATCGAATTTACCGATGCCGTGCGTCGTACCATCTTCGCCTCCCATCGTTTCTGTCACGACCCAGCCCCGTGGGCCGCGACTGGTGCCCTACTTGGGCACCCAGACAGACAAACATATCAAATCGTAACACATTTATCCAAATAGCATATACGGCCATAAATACTATATGCCGTCTCAAACTTCATCAAACTGTATCAGACACATTTAGCACAACCATATCCATATATATAACAAAAGCCGACAAGGCTAACAAATGTATCAAAAGCCGACAAGGCTAACAAATGGCACAACGGCCCCAAAACATATACAAAATGCACGCCGACAAGGCTGCCATCACGAATGGGTACGCCCCAAACATAAGTCATGTTCATACAACGCAACAACAACTATATACAGACCCACACAGATGTCCACAAACCTCTAAGAGTAATGACCGTATCATATGGCGGGACAGGTCCCCGCCGTACCCAAATAAACACATATGAATTCAACATAAGGGAGTTATACCACAAGCTAGGCTCCGGAACAAAGGAGCAGTCAAAAATAGCTGAATAAGTATCATAAGCTGGCGGATCTCTGAAATGAGCGTCTGTACCTGCGGGCATGAACGCAGCCCCCCGAAGAAAGGGGGTCAGTACGGAATATGTACTGAACAAGTAAAGCATGAAACATAGTGATAGACTCATACTGAGACAAGGTGTGTAGGACCCAATGCAACAAACAGAATTTTATAAAACTTGCCTTTGAACATATTTCATCTGTATCATTCTCATATCAATATCAATATAGAATTTTGTAATCAAAGCTGCAAAATCATTCTGTATATAACATATATAACGTGTCCCGGCCCTTTAATGAGGGACTCGGTAATTAAAATCATATCATCATAAACATAAACATATACGTGTCCCGGCCCTTTAATAAGGGACTCGGTAATTAAAATCATAGCATCATAAACATAAACATAGACGTGTCCCGGCCCTTTCCTGAGGGACTCGGTAATAAGGAATATATGCCCTCCTGGCCACCATCTCCATATCATCATATCATCATATCATCATATATATATATATATATATAACGTGTCCCGGCCCTCTAGTGAGGGACTCGGTGATTAATATAGTAAACATGCGCACGCAAACGTGTCCTGGCCCGGGACTCAGTGAAGGATATAGCGGTAAGCACGAGCAGAATAATAAGCAACCACATATATGCAAATCATCTTTTGAGACTCAATAGATAAGTAACTGACCAGCTCTAAAATATTAGGATAATAATCATATTCAATTCTTTTCAACTCTCATTACAAGCCATAGCAAGGAACGTTTCAGCTTTCATGTACATGTATCAATTTCCATGATGTAGTTTTTTTTTTTTTGAAAGTCAAGTATGCTTCTATTTGTGCAATTCTTTAAGAGTAGGAACTTCTATACATCATTCATTAGTCAATCATATAGTAGGCTTGTGACAATAGCATTAAGGAAATATAGAATCATAAGTCATGCATGGAACTAGAGAGTAGAATCTACCCCAAGGTTCATATCATTTCATACTTACGTCTAGGACATGCCAAGAAAAGAAAGAATAAGCTTTACATACCTTTAGCGTTTAGTCGTATTATAACTTGTACTTGCTGCCCAAAAACACTTATCCTATATCAAGATATCAAGAGCTACAATTAGTCTACGAGGGAATTCAATACGTACTTTAACGTTAACAATCCCTTTCAAACATTTAGACCACGTTTCGTTCGCATTCAAACCAACTACATACAACCGATCCAACGTCAATAATCATATGCTCAATACCAATCCGGACAGCCCACATAACATTCCAAATAGCCCACATTCACAACATTCCATAACGATTCACATACGGCTACTACATTCTCAAGTTACTCCTAATAATCTGTAGCCTTAACGTTTTCGTGTAACAACTTTACAACAACCCAAACAACGTAAATACAATATATATTCTTAACTATCATTTGTCTTTCCAATTTAAAGAAGACACATGTCCAAAACAGTTCCTAACCACAACACGTCCAAAACAGTCCCTAACCAACAACACGCCCAAAACAGTCCCTAACCAACAACATAAAGATGCCCGGAATTCTTGCGAACGTTTACGAACATACCAAGCAAACCACATATGATTCTTACACATTATTTCATGTCTTCATTTCATATAATTTTAGTAAAATACGACCAGCAGTCACACAATAAATATATCACCAAATTCGTACGCAAATAGCTACATTGTCGACACTAAAACCTTACAACGACAACAACATGTTTAATGACATTACTTTCATGATTCTTGGAACTGTTTTAGCATCATTTCCATTCTTACAACAGCCTACAATTCATCTCAATTTCAACTTGAATCATTATGCTTCACTTCCACTAAACGTTCATAACAAGAATCAACACTCAACACATACAAATTCACCTCTAGCACTAAAACAGTCCACTGTTTTGGACTGCTCGTATACTTCAACATAATTCATTTCTTTAACACCTTAATTCACATATTCAACATGCATACAATACACCACAATGTCCATAACAACAACAATCAAAATGTGACACAAAACAGTCCATAATCTCCCCTAAAACAGTCCCTTTACACGGCTTCAACACTATTCCAACAACTTCATGATTTTCATCCTTTTATCCAAACTACAACACATTCAATCCACTTCCAATATATGTACAAGAAGATTAAACATGATTTCATTAGAGTCTTCGACACACGACTCATTTTAATTTTTAGAAAAACAGTCCAATATCCAACATGCCACATCACAAACAAACTTCTACAATCTTTGTTCATTTACCTATGTTGATACATATTCAATTCATCAACAATACAAGCAAAATGAAATCAACCATGACTTCACCAATACTCACGGCTAACTCTCTACTTCAACTACAACAACAATCCAACAACAACCTTCATGAACTACACATTCAAATCGTCATGAAACACAAGAACAATAAGCATTCTTACCTTACAATCTTGTTCTTCACTTTGGCCGAATCTTCAACACTATTGAGGTGCTACACTTCTTTGTTTCGTTTCAACAACTACTACATATTCTTGTACACTAAATGAGGAGTTGATTTGATGGAAGAAAATTGATTTTTTTTTGGATTGAATCTCACTCACCACTCTCGGCTAGCTCTAGCCGAGAGCTTCTCTTTCTCTCACTATGTATCTTCAACTTGTAAGTGTTGAAATGAGTTGTTAAGGTGGAGTAACACATATTTTTTTTGTGTATATGTTTCCCCCATGCTTTGGACATGTGTATCCCACTAACTTGGGTCAAGAACCTTTGACCATGGCACTATTATGCACGGCTACACATGGAAAATAAAATATGGGCAGATTTTTGTTCCCAATCCCACTTATGGTTAGTTTAATCCCATTTTTTTCCATTAATATATAAATGCCAAACGAAATTTGTAGTTAAATTGTGACTTGAAACGAGACCGGAAGTTAAAATCTCTACTTCGTATCTTAAAATAGTCTTGTCTTTAACTTGTCACGTTTAGTTTAAAACGTCCCAATGTATGAAAATATGGGATATAACAGTTTCTAAATCACAACACAACATGTTGCTCTGATACCAGTTGTTAGGATTTGAATCCCAAATCCGACCTTTGTAAGCAGGTTCCCAGGAAAGATTGGAGGGTCACAGCTGGACCACTTAAATACCAACCTCCTTAGACAGAACCTACTTACGCCGTGATGTAAGCGAAGAATAAATAGCACACACAGATTTATAGTGGTTCACCCTCAATGTGAGAGCTACGTCCACGTTGCTGCTGTAGATCTTATTAAAGAAGAAATATTACAAGTGTTTACAACACTCAACCTCACAACCCCAATTCCAATTCTACTCAAGAATTTTATCACAGAAAATTCTCTCAAAGACCTTCTCTTACTTAGGCCTTTCACTAAGAGTATTTCTCTTAGATTTTTTTTTTCTCTTTGGGATGTGTTTAGCAAATGATCTTGATATTTTACAAATGAACCATAAGCTGCCTATTTATAGGAATGAATTTCCTATGATGAGGTAAGCGCTTACATCACGACTATCATGAGGTAAGCGCTTACATCACGACTAAGATGTGGTAAGCGCTTACATCACGACTAAGATGAAGTAAGCGCTTACATCATGACTATGTGAGACCCAACACTTAGCTCATCTATTGACGCTTGAGAATGATACAGACTTATAATTATAGACAAACCACAACTGAAACAAATGATTCATACAGGCCATAACGGTACTTAGTTGCTACTAATTACTATTTCTTGTACTATTTTGAAAGTATTTTAGTCTAAAGTTAGAGACTTGCATATCAACATGGGTACAACTAGCAAGTGCGAGATCCTTAATTTGTCTTTACAGTTGAGTTATTTAGTACAGGTTTAACTTCTATATACTACAACAGTTAAAATGCATTGATCTGTTTATACTGACAATCTAGCTACGTTAAATCCCTTTAGTACAATGACGACAACAACAACATACCCAGTGAAATCCCACAATGTGGGGTCTGGGGAGGGTAAAGTGTACGCAGACCTTGCCCCTATCTCGGAAGATAGGGAGGCTATTTCCGGAAGACCTTAAATCACTTTAGTATTGTAACGAATTGTGTCCTAATATATAATACAGAGAAATGGATATAAAGAGTTCAAAAACCGATTCAATTCCTTAGGTATTGAGACAGAAGATTGATTGATTGATCTATACTAAACTTGGGAGTGAAAGACAGGTACTGTTGCTGAAGAGGAGGAAGTTGAGAGTGGAAGTGAAGAAAATGGTTCAAAGAAGATCAGATTCAGTGTGGTGAACTTAAACAACAAAGATCCATACTATGAAATAGTTATAAAAAAATCACACTCAATTTTTATGGTAAAGTCGAACAATTCTTTCTTTTAAATTCTTTGGTAGATTTTATGCGTTTACTTTCCCCTGAAAACCTGTTTGATGAATATGTTTATTAGACTATCCCGATAAGCTTCGCGAGATGGACAGGCATAATGTACATGAAGAGAATGAGACTGGTAAATGGGAAAGGCAAGGAGTGGCGAGTAAACATAGCACGCAAGGGCAGGTGGGTTCACATAAAAGGAGGATGGGCTGAATTCCAAACATGTAACAAGATAGCAACTGGTGACACTTGCCGCTTCAAGTTTATTCAGGGAAATGGTGGCAAAAATGTTTTACAGGTCCTAAAGATCTCCAAACCCCATTCCTTGCAGTAGCTACACGTATGTACTATGGTTTCTTTTGATTGCATTTTGTGTGTAGTCTCGGATATTATTGATAATCTGCTGTATCTTGCTTGTCAATTTGTTGAATATCTAGTTAAAGTGGCGTTGGATTTGAATTTTGTGTTTGATCTTGAAAGAATTTAGCCTTTTATCTGAAGGAACCTCTTCGCTTTAGGGTAAATTTTGCTAGAAGGTTGCAAGATTAATATTCTAAAACTGCCTGTCAACTTTATTCTGATATCAAGAAGTTGTTGGATGGATCAAAGCAATGACCAGACGCAATAGATGTGAAGATTGAGCCTACTATATCTGCTTTAGTTCAAATAGTTGACTACCTGAGATATTATTAAAGAATGTCAAAAGAAGAAACATTAATATCATGAATCAAAAAAATTCCTGCTTGTTTACAAGAGGCAGGGGCAAAAGAACCCAGTCCAAACTTTTCATTGTTTCCGTGGCACCTGAACTTTCATACTACGTCTCTGCATCAGGGGCGGAGCCAGGAATTTCATCAAGGGTGTTCATATTTTAGGACAGGGGATGTATGAGGGAAAAAAATAGCGCATGAAGAAAACACACAGCCAGAATTCGAATTCGCGTCCTCAGCAAGAATTTGCACACCCTTAGCCGCTGGGCTATCCTTGTTTTCTATATCAAGGTTGTTCATTACTAGTATATATCCACAAAGTTCTATATTTAATATAGGCATCCGATAATTTTTTCCGATATGACCACCCTTCAATGGGTGTGGCTCCGCCCATGCTCTGCATCTTTGGTCAGTATCAAAAGAAACCGAAGCTACTAAGCTTGCATACAAAGGCTACGCCAAAATGCAACCAGGACATTCTCATGCATCTATGTAGACAAGACAATCATCCAATCAATTGTTTATCAATACATAACTAGTTGAACCAGTCATTTGAATTCCTTATATCCATTTCGCCATATTAGGACACAGCAATTCGTTACAATACTAAATGACTCGGTCACATACTTTTTTTGGGTCCCAATATCCCCATAGAAAAAGGTAGAACGGAAAGCTAGCCCAACTTCAATAGGGAGCATATATCAAGAACCAAGATATCTTCCCAACAAACTAGACCATTAGCAAGAGACGAATTAGATGGAAAACTATATACTAGCCAAGAAGGGCAAAACATCTAGCTGAATCAGGATTAAGCAGCATTTAAGTAAAATGTGCATAAAGTATTGAGTTATAGAAGCTGCTGCTCTAGATTCATCTTTAACTCCCAAAAATAAAAGCAAAGAAACTGCAAGTATTATACGGTAAAAAGAAGCAGCCATGTATAGAAGATATTACACTAGCTTCCTCACCAATTTCCTCATCCACTAAAAACCTCTTCAATCATCATCCCCATCTTCCTCATCAACCTCGGACATTGACTTGTAAGATTCCCCTTCTTCAGAAGATCCAGCAGCTACTCGCTTGATATAAGCATCCTTGTTCTTATGATATTCCACCAACCTTTTCTTTGCCTCTGCCACAAAAGGAGCTTTCTCAGCATCTGAGAACTGTTTCCACTTGTCTCCACCAGCTATACCTTCAGCAGCCACAGATTTATTGTTTGGATACTTCTCCTTGAACTGCTTCCTGAACTCCTCCATGAACACGAAGAAAGAAGTTGCAGGCCTCTTGGGTTTGTTAGGATCCTTGATAGACCTCCATCGCTTAACATAAGAAGTACTTCTTCGCTTGGCAGCATTCTTCGCTCCTTTAGTCTCGGGAGCTTTCTTCTCCACGCCGAGCATGTTATCAGCTTTGGCATCAGGTTTACCTCCTTTCATGATGACACCTCCAGGGTTGAGAAAATGACACATTGTGATATTTTTATCGTGAATCAATATGAATAATCCTTTTAGCCAATTTGACGAATTTATTTTAGTGATAGAACATGTTATTAGTCTTATAATTTTTCACTGGAAAAAACGTATTAAACACTGAATAACTTGACCCATCTGAATATGCAACATCCAAACAAGATATGAATTTTTTCCATTAAACAACTAGACAAGACAGAATAAGTTTACTAAAAATTTGACTCAAGTTTAGTAGTCACTTGACTAACTTGCAGAGAACTAATTTCCAAACATAAAACAGAGGACTAAAGCTTTTCACCAATATTTTTGCTCCTGAAGCTTGTTCTATTCACCCAATTGTTTCTCTTTCTTTTCTTTTTTCTCATTTTTCAAAACAAAAAAATATTGAAATCAACTGGATTACTGTATTGGAAAACAATAACATGGAGCTTTTTGTTTGCAAAGAACATGGAAGATTTACGTTTAAGATAACCACAAGCCATCCTACGTTCAAAGAAACAAGTCTTAAACTTTGGATTCCTCTAACCCGCAACCCGCCCTGCACAAGATTTTCAAAAAATTGCCTCAACAACCCGCTCTACCCCGTTGCCATTCCTAGCTTCAGGAAGGGACTCAAAGGCAATCTCATACATATAGTCACCATGATATACAATATTTAACTAGGCTAAAATAATGTTTTAAGTTGTTCAGAAATGGCAAAATTCCACAGCAATTAGGACGTAACCCCAATTAGCCTGTATGATTTGTATGCATCATTTGTTCACATTGTGTATAAACTGACAAAAATTAAATATACCTAAATGTGAATAGCATGGATTTCCCTCATCTTTGGAGCGAGGGGATGGTTCAACACTTCTTTCCTCAGAATCTGATATATCAATTGTCTCGACTTTTACTTTCTTCGATTTTCTTGAAGCTTCAATGTCCTCTACCTTTTTTCCTTTCTCTTCCACTATTTCTACCTCATCCTCTTCCTCTTCCTCACTACTGCTGAGGTCCTCAAAAGGTCGAAGATTTCTACTATGTTTCTGGGAGTAGAGCATGACATGGAACGTTGACTTATAGACAAGAAAGAAGCGCAAAACGTCCCCCATTTCCAGCTTGTGATACACCACAAACTGTGGCCAATCTTCTTCACATATGAAGTAATTTGGCTTTTCTTTCTCTATTTTTGCTTCCCATGACATCCCAGCTACATTGGTTTTCAATAAGCAGGTCTTAGCCAATATCTTCTTGTGTTCTTTCACAAAATCAGACGGCATTTGCTAAAAAAATAAGATTAGCAAAACTCAGTTGGAAGAAGCAACAACCAAAAAGAAAAGGAAAAAAAAAACAAGAACGTATACAGATCATTAAGTAAAAGGAAAACTTACTATTTTTTCCATAGAACCTTATTTAAATAGAAGCATGCACGATGGGTGCTTGTCAAGATCCATTTCCATTTTGAGAATCCAAAGAGGTTGCTTTTTAGAGAAATAAGAAAGAGGCTAGGAAGATGATAGGAAGAAGCTGCTAGATAGTAAAATCTTATGTTTGGTTCAATGTTATCATTTGTGCTTTGATCAATGGAACAAAAGTTTCCCCCATTTGGAGAAAACGTCTAAAATGGTCCCTTAACTATACACTTACCGCTTTTAGTTCTTTAACTATCCAAAAACATATCAAATTTGATCTCCGTCTATTGTTTTATACAAACAGCGTACAAACTCATAAACCTTCATGAGATTAATCGTTAAACCATTCCTCAGATCTATATTTCTCTCTCCCTGCTTCTTTTTCTTCAAGTTCCTCTTGATAAAAAAAAAAAAAAAGCATTCTGGCACTGGTAAAATTCGAAAAGACAAACTCAGGCACAAAATTTCTGCAACCATTCTTCTCAAACACTATTAAAAAACTGGTAAAAACCGACGAAAAAAACCCGATGGAAAAAATCAACGGAAAGACTGACGAATTCCGTCTGTTTTTTCAATAATATTTTTAAATCTTTTTTTTTAAGAAAACCGACGAACTGCGTCGGTTATTTTTTGCACAAAAATGCGCGAAAAAATATAATTATTTTTATATTATTTTCTAAAATAAACCGATGGAGTCCGTCGGTTTTTTTTCCGTCTCCGTTTTTAGAGCGAAAAAACAGTATAAATTAAATCAATGTAAGTATATGAACAAAAAATATCAGTGGTCTAGTGGTAAAGCCCTTTAATGCCAAGGAACATACCCGGGTTCAATTCCAAGTTCCCACATTTCAGTCTTCAATTTTCGAAAAAAAAAAAAAACCGACGTGAGACAGACGGTTTTTTTTAATGTTTTTTTTTTAACAAAACCGACGGACTGGGTCGGTTTTTTGCCGGTTTTAATCGACGCAGTCCGTTGGTTACGAAACACGAGAGAGAACTTGAGGAAAAAAGTTGAGGTTAAAGAATGAACTTGAGGAAAAAGAAGCAGGGAGAGAGAAATATAGATCTAAGAAATGGTTTAACGATTAATCTCACGAAGGTTTATGAGTTTGTACGTTGTTTGTATAAAAAAATAGATGGAGACCAAATTTGATAAGTTTTTGGATAGTTAAAGGACTAAAACCGGTAAGTGTATAGTTAAGGGATCATTTTAGACCTACTCCCATAGATAAGGAACTATTTATGGCCTTTTCTCCCCCATTTGCACATTAGCTATGGACAACTTGTAGAAAAATAGTGTGTACAGCAGCAGGTGTTATAGGGTCAAAAATCACATGGAAGATGGTGAAGAAAATGAAGAGACAGTACAAGTTCTGGGATGATTAGGCCAAAATAAAATCATTAAATGAACTAAAACAAATCAGTAAATGCAATTGGACTTGACCGATTATATGTTTTTCAAAAGTTGTACTCCATAACCTAAATAATGTATACAATTTTTAGAATCTTTTAAAAGCAACAGTTTTAATAGTAGTACGTAATTTTTATATAACATGTTTTTAAATATGTAGCTAGAATTTAACATGTTGCCAAAATTGTATACGGTAAAAATCGGATATGCGTTAAACCGGGGATACAAGGAACCGAAGGAAGCAGAGGACAAGAACATGCATGAAGACTTTCGTTCTGAATCGGAGGAACGCTTGGACCGAAGTCAAGGAAGGGCATCATTTGATCCGGCTTCTTCATGGCCGAGTTGGTCGTGGCCGTTAGTCCGTTTATTCGTGGCCGTTGGTCCGGGATATTCGTTGCGCGTTTGTCACGCGTCGATAACGTCCTGCCATGCTCAACTACCAACCGTACGGGTGTCAGATCGTACGGTCAACCTAACCCAACCTAATCCAACTCAGAGCTATTTTCTTTATTATTTTATTTTGTATGAAGACCATGGGGCAATACTATAAATAAGGGGCATTGACCTCCTTTTAAAGGGTTGGCTCCTCAGACCAAAAAACTCTTTGTAATAGCAAACTATATATAACAGTCTCTCTCATATCAGATTTCGGTCCATATTTGTTGTGCTTTATCTCTTACATTTCTTCAATCAAGTGACACTCATATATTAACAAGCGTACTAGTGCATAGCAGTCCACCGATCGTTAGCTACCTCCCTGTATTATATTCATATATTTCTTTTCTCCATCAAATAGGTTGAGATTTAACCACATATCCTCTACCCACTCACAAATTTAATTGATTATCCGAATTCGGGGTAAATAGTTTGGCGCCCACCGTGGGGCTAGGATAATAGTGGTCTTTTATCTCGATCTCTATCTTACCCATCAAAATCAAAACCACCCTCCGTTCGTCTCTGAAAAAATGGACTAAATGGCTGACAGTGGGCGATCTGGTCACGTTAACAACAACGAGATCATGACCGAAAATGAAGGCAGCGAGCCACGAGGATTGCCAAACCCTGCTGACCCTAACCCCGTTAACTCGAGGGAGGGCCTCAACTGTCAAAACACCGTGGACCAGGAGAATGCCACATTGCCGGCCACTGATCCTCTAAATACCCACAATTTTGTTACTTTGTCCCGGACACAGGGCCGGAAAGAACCGGATACACCTAATGACAATATTGACTTACGTTTAATCTTTGAAATGTTGCAGGAACAGAGAGCAGCGATTTCCGAACAAGGGATCGCAATAGCCCAGTTGCAAACCCGAGAGGATACAACGACCCCGGAGAAGATGAGCGGTGTTGCTGAACCCAGAAGGGATGAGGGACGGGTTATTGAGAGCAATGGATCCGGGGCTGGCTCCTCCACCGAGGTTCTAAAAATGCTCGAAACTTTGGCAAAGCGGGTAGACTCGACCGAAAAGAAGGTCGAAACGTACAACTCTCGGGTGGATCAGATCCCGGAGGCTCCGCCTTTACTGAAAGGGTCGGACTCGAAGAGGTACATCCAAAGGCCTTTTCCTCCAAGTGCAGCCCCGAAATTAATCCCGAAGAGGTTTAAAATGCCGGATATCCAGAAATATGACGGCACAACGGACCCGCACGAGCACGTGACCTCAAACACCTGCGCAATAAAAGGAAATGATATGGAGAAAGACGAAATTGAATCGGTATTGCTGAAGAAGTTCGGGGAAACTTTGTCAAAGGGGCACTGATGTGGTATGACCACCTACCCGAGCATTCGATCACGTTACTCGAAATGCTCGTTGATGCCTTCGTTAAAGCTCACGCCGGTGCCAAGAAGATGCAGGCCCGTAAAGCAGATATCTTCCGTATAGCCCAGAGGGGCGATAAATTACTACATGAATTTGTCACCCGATTCCAAAGGGAGCGAATGGAGCTCCCCCCGGTTCCAGAAGAATGGGCTGCGCAAGCTTTCACATAAGGGCTCAATGTTCAGAGCTCAACGGCTTTGTCAAGTTAAAGGAAAGTTTGCTCGAGTACGAGGCCGTGACCTGGGTTGATGTCCATAACCGATACGAGTCGAAGATTCGGGTGGAGGATGATCAATTCGAACTTCCCCCGGGGCCGATAAATGTGAACAAAAGTTTTGAGAAACCGAGGAAAGGTTACGAGACGAAGGCCGAGTCGTCGGGGGAAAGGTATCGGCCATACTCCCATTCGGAGAAGCCAAGCTTTAGATCGGGGAAGCCAAGGGTTAACCCAAGCCATTTCTCCGGTCGGGGTAATAAACGGGTCGAGCGCTCGTCGAACAGTCGGGATCTCTCGCTCAGGAGCGATGCTGGGAGCTTTGCCGGTAACAAGGATTTACCGAAGATATCAGAGTACAACTTCAACGTCAGTACCTCGGGCCTCGTCTCGACCATTGGCCGTGTCCCGGATGTAATATGGCCGAGACCTCTAAGGTCAGATCCGGGCCAACGGGACCCGAGCCTGGTGTGTGAATACCATGGAACCCATGGTCACAGAACCGAGGATTTTTGCCAGCTAAGAGAGGAGGTTTCCCGGTTACTAAAGAATGGTCATCTCCGAGAATTGCTGAGTGAACGAGCCAAAAATCACTACAAGGAAAGGGAGGCTCATCGAACGGCCGAGCCAGTAGAACCTCAGCATGTAATCAACATAATAGTTGGGGGCACCGATGCCCCTCGAGGGCCGGTGATGAAACGGGCCAAGGTTTCTGCTGTTCATGAAAAACGCAGCCGGGATTATCTACCCGAGACTGCCATCTCTTTAAGCAACGAGGATGCAGAAGGCATCATTCAACCGCACAATGATGCGTTGGTAATTTCTATTCTTATCATTAAAACTCAGATTAAACGTATTATGATTGACCCAGGTAGCTAGGGCTGCTCGATCAAATTGTACCGGTAGCCTGGGTACTCAGTGGGTTCAATATGGCGAGCGAAACCACAAAGGGGGAGATATCGCTACCGGTCAACATCAATGGCACTATCCAGCAAACAGTATTCTATGTGATCGAAGGGGACATGAAGTATAACGCATTGCTGGGAAAACCCTGGATACATAGCATGAGGGCCGTGCCGTCGACATTACATCAGTTGCTGAAATTCCCGACACCGGAGGGGATAATAACCATCCGAGGCAAGCATCCCGCTGCAAGAGAGATGTTCGCGGTCGAGGAAACGACCCCTCAGCCCGAAAAATCGGATCAAAAGGTGAAGGTTTAACCGGGGAAACGGACACCAAATAGCAATCACAACATACAGGATTGAACCCGGTATGCGAAGAGAATGACTTCGGTGTACCGAGATCATTCGTCATGCCGGATGACTCGGACGCAACCAAGTCAACAATAGAGGAGCTGGAGCAGATCATCTTGTTCGAGTATCTACCGGACAGAAAGGTATACCTGGGCACGGGGTTAACCCCGGGGCTCAGGAATAAGTTAATTGAATTTCTTCGAGCTAACGCAGATTGCTTCGCATGGTCCTATATAAATATGACAGGTATATCACCAAAGGTAGTAGCTCACAAGCTCAGCTTAGACGGGAAGTTTCCCCCGGTGAATCAGAAGAGAAGGCCCATGGTGGAAGCTAAACATGCCTTCGTAAAAGACGAGGTAACAAAGCTTTTAAAAATAGGCTCTATCCGGGAAGTAAAGTACCCGGACTGGCTAGCTAACGTGGTAGTGGTGCCCAAAAAAGGTAATAAATTTCGAATGTGTGTTAATTACAAGGATTTAAATAAGCATGCCTGAAGGATTCATTTCCGTTGCCTCATATCGATAGAATGATTGATGCGACGGCCGAGCATGAGATGTTAAGTTTTCTCGATGCCTACTCCGGGTATAACTAAATTCGGATGCACTCGGAGGATCAAGAGAAAACATCCTTCATTACCCGATATGGGACTTACTGTTATAATGTCATGCCTTTTGGACTAAAAAATGCCGGTGCAACGTACCAACGCCTAGTTAATGGGATGTTCGAGGAACAAATAGGAAAAACAATAGAAGTTTATATTGATGACATGGTTGTTCAGTCCCTGGAAACAGAGGACCATTTAAAGCATTTGCAGGAAACCTTCGATGTGCTCCGCAAGTATAACATGAAGCTCAACCCGGAAAAATGTGCCTTCGGAGTAAGGTCCGGCAAATTTTTGGGTTCATGGTGTCAAACCGGGGGATTGAAATTAAGTCGGACAAGATCAAGGCCATCGAGCATATCGAGGTGGTGAATAACGTAAAAGGAGCACAGAGACTCACCGGAAGGATAGCGGCGTTAAGTCATTTCATATCGAGGTCCTCGGACAAGAGTCATCGTTTCTTCTCCTTACTAAGGAAGAAGAATGACTTCGTTTGGACGCCGGAGTGCTAAAGAGATTTACAAGAATTGAAGAGATACTTGTCTAGCCCGCCGCTGCTGGACACACCAAAAACGGATGAACGGCTCTTTCTCTATCTCACTGTCTCCGAGATAGCGGTAAGTGGCGTTTTGGTCCGAGAGGAATCAGGTACGCAATTCCCTATTTATTATGTGAGTAGAGCCTTGGGGGATGCGGAGACTCGTTATCCCCATTTGGAGAAATTGGCATTGGCATTAGTGAGTGCATCTAGAAAGCTCAAGCCCTACTTTCAATGCCATCCAATATGTGTAGTAACTACTTACCCCCTAAAAACGTCATGCATAAACCGGAATTATCGGGTAGACTAACCAAATGGGCAGTCGAAATTAGCAGGTATGATATCGAATACAAACCTCGAATGGCCATCAAGTCCCAGATCTTGGCCGATTTTGCCTCGGCTATGGTCCCCGATGTTGAAAAAGAACTTCTGCTGACCTCGGGGAAAGACTCAGGTATTTGGTCGCTACATACGGACGGAGCCTCGAACCTTAAAGGTTCCGGGCTAGGAATTGTCCTTCGGGCCCCGGCCGGGATGCCGGTCGGCAGTCTATTAGAACCGTTAAATTGACTAACAATGAAGCCGAGTATGAGGCTATGATTGCAGGTTTGGAGCTGGCTTGAAGTATGGGGGCCGAAATAATCGAAGCAAAGTGCGATTCGCTCTTGGTCGTAAACCAGGTGAATGGCATCTTCGAGGTCAAGGACGAACAGATGCAGAGGTATCTTGAAAAAATCCAAGTGATATTACATCGATTTAAAGAATAGACCATGCAGCATGTACCGAGGGAGCAGAACAGCGAAGCCGATGCATTGACAAATTTGGGGTCCTCGGTCGAGGGGGAAGAAATCAACCCCAGGACCACGATGCACTTGTTGAACACGGCGATCGAAAACGTACATGCCGAAATAAACACGGTGGGTTTAACTTGGGATTGGCGCAACAAGTACATCGACTACTTGCGTGATGGAAATCTCCCGGGTGATCTGAAAGAATCACTGTCATTAAGGACCAAAACTGTGCGTTTCTGCTTAGTAAACGGCCAATTGTATTGACGATCTTTCTTTGGCCCCCTGGCTAAGTGTTTGGGTCCCAGTGAAATGGAGTATGTGATGAGAGAGGTGCACCAAGGAACTTGTGGCAACCACTCCGGTGCTGAAGCGTTGGTCCAAAAGATCATCAAGGCCGGTTATTACTGGAACTGGATGGACGAAGACTCGAAAAATTTTATCCGAAAATGTGACGGATGTCAGAAACATGCTCCGATGATTCACCAGCCCGGAGAGTTGCTGCATTTGGTGGTCTCACCTTGGCCTTTCATGAAATGGGGAATGGACATTGTGGGTCCATTTCCGTGGGCACCAGGTAAGGCCCGTTTCATTTTGTTTATGACTGATTATTTCTCTAAGTGGGTTGAAGCGCAGGCCTTTGAAAAAATCAGAGAAAAGGAAGTCATTGACTTCATATGGAATCACATCATCTGTCGTTTCGGCATCCCCGCCGAGATAACTTGTGATAATGGTCCTCAGTTCATGGGTAGCAGAGTCAACAATTTTCTCGAGGGATTGAAAATCAAGAAAATTGTGTCGACTGTTGACACCTAATTTTGTCCCTCATTTATTTAATTTTATTCACTCGGGCGTCTAACTGACGAGCCAAATACTTTATTTTCACTACTATTATTTTCGCTACTTTTATTTTTAACATTACGAGTATTACTTTACCACAAATTTTTAATGATTCGTCATCATTTCATTTTTCGGGTTTGGACTCGTTAAATTAATTACTAGACAACACTTTCTAAAATCCTTATTTTTCTACATATTAATTACTATTTATCTTCACATAATAAATATCGTACTAGTTACTGAATTAGAAGCCCGAAAATAATTAAAATAGCGGAGGAAGGACCAACAATTTTCAACCAAATTAATGGCCCAAAATACCAATACAATATTATTTCCTACTCAAATAAACAACCCACATTTTAATACCCAACCCACATTTATATCAGCCCATATTTCAATTAATAGACCGGCCCAAACGAATTATTGACCAGCCCATTACCCGACCCGGTCCAGCCCATCCTTTTCTCCTTTACCCTAATCCCTAATCCCTCTTCCTCTCTTTCTCCTTCGATCTCCGCCTCTCTCCCTCTCTTCTCTTCTCTTTCGCCTCCCTCATCTGTCTGCCCCTCACGTTCCACACATCTCCCCCACTTTGCTCTGACACCCCACCATCTCCACCACGCCTCCACCATGCCTTGTCCCCTCTGACTTCGCCCATACCCCCCGGAGACATAGCATCAAGTCCCCGAAGACAACCGGAGATGCATCATCAAGTCCCCGAAGACAACCGGAGACATATCATCAAGTCCCCGAAGACAACCGGAGATATCGCATGGCTACACGGCCTCACCTGCATAAGCCAAACGGCTATACACTTACTTTACTCCCTACTTAATTTCTTTATTTCATCATCTACTTTACCTACTTTAACGAATTTACCTTAAATTTCGCAGATATCATTTATCATCGAGTCCCGGAAGACAGCCGGAGGCCCTATCACTATCATCTTCAACTGCACCTAGAGAATTTATCACATCCTCGGCATACGCCTCACACATTCATTCAAGTCCCTGAAGACAACCAGAGACAACATTGGCCACACGGCTTCATCTTCATTCCCACACTCATATTTACTATCATTTTACACTCTTTATAATTTTACATTTTTTAACTTTATTACTAATTTTGACATGAATTTCAGTTTTGGCAGAAAATACAACCTGCAGGGACGCAACACAACGTGGAACTTTATCTTACGCAGTGAACTGGGGCAAATTTGCTGAAGAGGAATACCAAACTCACAAGCAAAGGTCACGAATCTACTCTCGAACTCAATTCCGCCTATGTCCACAAACACGTGATACGTAGGTTAATTTCTCTTTCACATCCTCCGCTAAAACTCTACTAAACCTACTCTTCTCACAATCTCATATTCCTTCCTACTCCCCAGTGTCTCCATAACTCAACACTGGGGCATCTTTGAAGAATTTTCATCGTGCCTAGTAGAGTCCTACTTAAAGGTGTGTTGCGCGCCACATTTATAATTAGGAGGCTATAAGCATATGTTCCATTCTTGTCACCTATCTACAATCCTACAAGGTTATAAATTCATAAATAACATGCTCCCAACAAGTTCGACCATAATTCCTTCGGTCCTCATAATATTTTCCATCAATTTTCCTACACTGTACTTTCTTACAAACACATATTCGTCGGTCCAAACAAAATTGGCTACCATGTCAACTTCTTCGCCCGAAGATTCTTACATCGTCTCCGGTCGAAGAGGGGCATCTGTTGACACCCAATTTTGTCCCTCCTTTATTTAATTTTATTCACTCGGGCGTCTAACTGACGAGCCAAATACTTTATTTTCACTACTATTATTTTCGCTACTTTTATTTTTAACATTACGAGTATTACTTTACCACAAATTTTTAATGATTCGTCATCATTTCATTTTTCGGGTTTGGACTCGTTAAATTAATTACTAGACAACACTTTCTAAAATCCTTATTTTTTTACATATTAATTACTATTTATCTTCACATAATAAATATCGTACTAGTTACTGAATTAGAAGCCCGAAAATAATTAAAATAGCAGAGGAAGGACCAACAATTTTCAGCCAAATTAATGGCCCAAAATACCAATACAATATTATTTCCTACTCAAATAAACAACCCACATTTTAATACCCAACCCACATTTATATCAGCCCATATTTCAATTAATAGACCGGCCCAAACGAATTATTGACCAGCCCATTACCCGACCCGGTCCAGCCCATCTTTTTCTCCTTTACCCTAATCCCTCTTCCTCTCTTTCTCCTTCGATCTCCGCCTCTCTCCCTCTCTTCTCTTCTCTTTCGCCTCCCTCATCTGTCTGCCCCTCACGTTCCACACATCTCCCCCACTTTGCTCTGACACCCCACCATCTCCACCACGCCTCCACCATGCCTTGTCCCCTCTGACTTCGCCCATACCCCCCACGTTACCCCTCTGACGCCTCCACTACACCACGTTCCACCATCCCACGCGTCGGACACCACCCCACTGTTCTACCTCCCCTCACGCCACTGCTACGCTCATACTCTTGTCCCCCACGCCTTCATCTTCTCTCATACGCTCCTTTTCTTTTTCAAATTACAAATGAAACCTTATAAATAGAAGGGGAGTTGAGTTAAAAAAGGGGGGATTGAAGATCGTTTTAGAAAAAGAGGGATTTGATGAGCAAGAAAGAAGGAGAAAACAGAAAAAACGAAGGATTTGAAACCCAAAATCTCCTACAAAAACATCAATTTTAATCAACAAAAACAGTCAACAATTACGCTATTTGTCTTTCCTTGTTTCTGTTTTAAAACTCTAGTAATTTTTTTTATCGAGTTCGAGTTCGTCGCGTTCGAGTGTAGATTCGAGACCTCGACGATCCCCGTTCACTGCACCTACAAAAGGTCAGTAAACCTTGCCCTTTTTCTTTAATTTTTAGTATTCTGCGTGCTGGGTTTTAATTTTATGATCATGTGTTAGTTAACAGCTGGGTTGGCAGTGATTTTGTCGAACTTAGATTAGTTAATATAGCGTATTCTCAATGATTGCGGCACTCGGGTATGTTTAGTATAGCCAAAGACGTTTGCTGGGGATCATAATGTTCAAGTTTATCTTATTAGTGTAAGTGTTGATTTTCTGTTTGAGAGCATGGGAGATATACCTAAAATATACTAGATGTATACAATTCCAGCATGCATTTGAGCTATAAGAATTTGTACATTGGAGTATATATCATGTATATCGATTATATGGCCTTTGAATTATTAGTTTGTGCGTCATAATGATATTAAGTAGGATTTGAACCCAAATTGTTTGCTTCATTGGACTGCTCATTATTAGTTTCTAGATCCTGAATATTGTGGGTATCATTCGAGTTCTGTCTTGTTTATTAGGAATCAGGAATTAATCGAGCAAAGCTATGAATTTAGATATTTAATGTTGTTTCAGCTTGCAACGCGTATGCGAAGTATGGATTTTGTTGTCCTGTTCTATTTTCATCTCTATGTCATTTAAATGTGTCCATTTGCAAGCATGAATGTCCTTCTTGAATGCAGCTGTTTTGTGTGAATTGGTGTTGGTTATTGGCTCAATCCATGTTTGGTTTAAGGTTAGTATGCATATGCTGTTTTCGTGGATAATCTGATCCTCTTCTGTTTGTTTAATAACAACAGTATAGACCTCAGTTTTAAGCATACATTATTGTCCTAGTGTGTATTCTAAGCAATTCGGATCATAGGAATCTGTTATAAATAGTTAGTTAAGCTTCAGCTCTTGTCTAGCAGTTTAGAGAAGATACAATGACACATGGTTGCTTAGATTCAATCTAGGTAGCATGACATTTAATCTCTTAACCTTGCTGATCATTACTGTCAAATGGCTTTGTTATGTTTGCTTGATCTTGTCCCTTTGGTGATTGATTGTTGACTGAACCTGCATATGCTTGCCATTCATGAATACCCCTAAAGAATAAATTACACTCATCTATGCTTTTCAATTGGGATTAACTTACTTCAGAACCATTGTGTGACTCAAGTTGTTCTCTTTATTCATTGTGTTTTCTTAAGTCTTACTGACCTTACCATTTATTTACTCGAATAAGTAGCATTGATCCCACTTGCCTATTCTGCTCATTAACCCACTTGCTTATTCTGCTGAGTTTTAACTGGACCATTTGCATTCATGCTTGCTGATTTTTCTATGACCATTTTACTTGAATGTTTCCTCTGCCTTTGTCTCTTAAGTATTCGAGCCTACAGTGCCAAAAGGAAAATTATTCATTGAAGCCAAAGTTTCCTTTTCTTTTAAATCTCTTATTTCCTGTTTCTCTTTGAGTCTTATTAGATATTTGAAGGGTCATATGCTAATGATTTCATCTCGTCTACTTATTTTCCACATCCAGATCTGCTCCTTGTCCTAGTTAAAAACACACACTGTATGTTTTAATCATGTTATAGTATGAGTTGTTGGATGTAGATTTTAATGCATATAGGAAGCATGACAATTTTTGGTATTCCTTTGAATTTATGTGATAAAGGGTGAGCCATTAGCTTAATCTCAACTCAGTATTTTGGTTCTTTCCTGTGATCCTAAATAACTTAAGCAAGCTGCACATTTGAAATTAACACCAACTGTGTTCTTTTATGTTGCTATGTTATATTTCTTTTGGGTTTTTGTGTTTGTTCTTTGTCTGTTTGCTGAACTAAATGTCATTTCTTAGAGGCAAAACTGGACTTGAATAACTACCTCTCCTCACTGCAGTCATTGGTCGTGTTTAGTAGGAAATTGAATTAGATTGTTTTCGTCTCTATACACTTAGTCACATATACATTTGCAATGTCTTCTTTGGACTTACATGTTGATATGAATTAAATGATAATGTCGCTGCACTTTGTTCACTCATCTTTCTTTTTATGAGTATTATATCATTGTATTGATCTTTTTTTCTTTTCATTTTTTGTGCATGATCATCTCGCACACGAGTCCGAGGGATTCGTTTTCATCCGTATTTGGCGTTGGGTTAAAAGCCCAACATGATTCCATTCTCTATCCAGCCGCAACAGTCCAAAAATGACTGGGCCAAAGCCCAACAACAGCCTAGTCAAAGCAATCCTAAAATGGGCTGAGCCCATTTAACTTATTTGCCCTTCCATTTCGTTTTCTTTGGTGTATTTAATTTGTGTTGTATGACTAACACTTTTATTTGTTAATTTAGATGAACCTTAGCAAATTAGTGAAGTTTAGTTTAACAATGGGTAGTTAATTCAAAGAGAACTAACAATTAGCTTTATTAGTTTATGTTGAAATTATTTATTATCCACAATATTTATCTTTTAGAATAATTGATTTTCAAATAATATGACTATATATTTTTTTAAGTTAAGTGAATCATATTTTATTCTTACTATCTCATGAACTTCAAAACATCGTTAAATAGGAGTTCAACCATATTTTATAAACATTTACAAGATTTATCCAATTATACATATTTTTTAGCCGAAATTGTTTAAATAAAGAGTGATAAAAAAAAGATAGAAAGAAACTTACGGACTTTTCATCGTATTTAAGAACATAAGTCTAGGCATTTCTATACCACCATATTCATATAACATCATTTCATCTAAAGATAACATTTAACAAATCATCTTTTAAAAGGCTATTATTCATAGGCAAATCATCTTATTTTCTACAAATCTTATTTTTTGAGTAACATTATTATATTTTTCATTTAAGGCCTTAACAATATCTGTAAGTCTCATTTAACATTTAGGATCTTCTTTTACGCAAATTATTATGTTTTTTTCTATAAGTATTATCTTAAACAACACTATTATATTTTCATTTAAAACTTTAACAACATTTTATAAGTTGTATTTCAAAATAGCATTAAAAGTGTTCTTTTATACAAATTCTTATTTTTCTACAAGTTCTATTTTAAATAGCGTTCTTACATGTCTATCTATAACTTTAGTCATACTTACAAAACTACTTTCTTTTTCTATAACACCATATTTACACTTAGCCTAATTAATTATAAGTCCGGTCTGTCAATCATTGTTAATGGGTCTTAAAGGGTGCCTAATACCTTCCCTTTAGACTAATTGAACCCTTACCTAGAATCTTAAGTTTCGCAGACTTAAACAGAGTTAACTTTAAACATAACTTTAATAAACTCTAGGTGTCCTAATTCACCATAAATAATTAGGTGGTGACTCCTTAAAATAAACAAACAAAAACAGGAATCTCCAATACGTCGTACTTCTACTTTAACCTCCGGGTGAAAATGGGGTGTGACAGCTTGGCGACTCTGCTGGGGATTACTTAGGTTCTAACCATAACGGACTTATATTTAATTAGGATTTGTGTGCTAACTTTATTTGCTTTAATTATTTTCACATGTTATAACTGTTTACATGCTATTAACTGTTTGTTTGATATAAACTGTTTGTTTTGATATAAACTGTTTATGTGTTACTGCTTTGATAAATTGTCATTCCGTTCATATTTCTTCCACTTCTGGAAACTCACACTATCACACGTACACGCGAGGTGTGTTTTGCGCACCCGCAAATTTCTTTCGTAGAATCCAATTTTTAGGAGAGTTGGCGTATGCGCGGGGTGCCCGAGTAACGGGGACCGCGTAGCCTTCTCACTCGAGTAGTCCGCTCGGGAACCTTGCGTCTAGTAAACCCACTCTTAGTCAACCTAGGATAGAGCTAAACCAACACCCTTTATTAAGAGCATACATTTCATTACCTATGAGGTTTAATACCCTTGGTGTATTAAGCCCATTAGATGACTTTACCCAAACGTCCAAGCGGGTTCACGACCTCGAGTGACCCCAATCATACTTTATGGGCATGTTCGAAGGATAACTGTGCCTAAATATCGACTATTTGCTCTAATTAATTAAACTTTAGGAAGGAGAGAATGACTAACGTTTCTATGACAGGTATGCATTTGCACCGGAGTACAACAAATGACAAAAATCAAGGGCATCACAAATGGAGCTAGAAGTTAGACATAGAAATTTTATTTACTTTACTTAGATTAGGAAACACTTCATGTTGTATTCATTCGATATGTAATAAATGTTACACAATTCTTTGTACTTTATTTTGGGGAAATAGAATCTGTTTAATTAATCAAAGCAACAGGATGACATATTATGGCACACTTTACCCTTCAAACAACGTTAGGCCCACCTCTGGCACAAAGAGGTCACACGCATATTAGGACGCGTTATTTGTTTTGATATAATCATTTGCATCTGTTTGACAACTTGTTTGACTCTACTTGATAAATTATTTGCTACATGCCTTACTTGACTTTACGTGATCATGGCTTTACCTAGATATGTTCGTGAGACTAACATCGTTTATACTGTACGCTTCTTTTATCTTATCCCTAAAAGAGAGTTGATTCGTGTTGACACTCAATGGCCGACCATCCTTACATCACAAGGTCAAAGACATCATCGTTACCTCAACGCAGCTGGGTTGTTCAAGGAAAGGCAAATATTAAGTCTGATCCAGTCGTATCTATTTCAACTGGTCCGGAAAACATCATGGTTTCTAATGATCCCCCTGAGACTTCTGAACATAGCACTACTATCCAACGGGATGAACATATCGCCCGCCTAACTCAAGAGATTGAGGATCTACGCAGAGAACTGAACCAGGTTAGAAACATGATCAACTCATCTGTTACACTCCAGAGTCCGCCTCCTGAACCTAAGAACGTCGCATCAAACCCATCTCGTTTTCCATCACTTGAATCTCCAGTCCCTGAACATTTTCCTCCACAAAACACTGTACCTACCAACAACAACTTACCTCCAACCTACACTACCTATGCTGCTCCTGATCCACCACCCGTCAACCCACCAAGTCAATCACTAGGTCATACTCCTTACATTCATTTACCCACTAACACTAACCCACCACCTACAATTACTCCTCTAAAACAAGCCATTACATACTCTGTAGGACCGAAAAGTGACAAAACATACGAAGGCAATTAATCAAAGTTCAGGCTTACGCTTGTTGTTTCACTTTTCCGGAAAGGGCATGTAATCGTCTGGAATGATATCCGAAGTCCACACCCAGACGAATCGCTCCAACCAGCCCCGATCTCTATCTTCATCCATTTTCGAGAAAAAGGGATTCCGGCTACGTTTTGTTAGTTTTATTACGCCACTCCGCAACAACCTCGGGGAATATAGGCGTATAAAGTGGGCCAGCGTGAGCTCCTTCCCGGTGTTATTGGCCAATAGCTGGAGGCATGCCACGACCCTCCAAACGATCGGACCAATCTGTGCCAAGGTTACGTCATAAGTCCGGCACATGTCTAAGATGACTAGGTCGATCGGAGGGTCGAGTTTGAGAGTGAAGGGGTAAGTATAAACGTATAAAAAACCTTCCCGATGGTTGGTGACTGACTCATCGGGCTCGGGGGCAAAAACTTCGACTGGGAGATTGTCCCATCCGCAGTCAGACTGGACAAGGTCAAGTCTATCCTCGGTAATGGAGGAGGGGTATCGTCTCACATCATACCCTCTGTCGGATATCGAGGAAAGTTTTTCGACCTCTAAGTCTTTGTTGAAATTGGTTTTGGCCGGTATAATGTCCGAGGCCGTGGGCTCGAAGGTGCCCTTTGCTTTAGAAAACCTCGGTTCCTTGAGACGAAACCGAGGGGATATCATGGGAAGTGGTTTCAGACATTTGAAAATGTGAAAAAGAGAAGTTGAGTGGATTCGAAAGAGAAGTTAAAGAAAATCAAAGGGAATAAGGGAACAGACAATATAGGAGAAGTCAGAAGGCGAGAAACAACAATAAGCAATAGCAGATTAGTGTAAGGAAGGGGCAAAGTTGCTTCCTTTCGCGTGGAGTAAGCAATAAATCAACAAACAAACTTGGTATAGAGGGTGAACAGATGTGATGAAGACGAAGAAATGAAGTGGAGAATCGAAAGCAAAGAGGAAATGAGTTGAGGAGTTGAAAGTGAAAAAATGAAGGGTAAGAGGGCGTTTTATAGTTATGGGGTTTAGGCGGTTACGGTTTCCGGCCAATCGAGAGGCGCCATGTGTCCCATAATTAATGAGGAATGACTTGAAACGACGTGCGTGCGGCGGTTGTCAGAGCGGACCATCCGGGATAAGACACGTGGCCGATGGAAAGGGGACGTGACGCAACCGTTCCCGCCAAAATGAGCAGATAACTACGGACAAACGGAGTCGACGATTTCTTGATTCACCCACTTCCCGTTACTCCGATAGATCTGTGGTCCGGGAAGTGTGGGGACTATCTGTTTACGGTAAAAACCAGATATGCATTAAACCGGGGATACAAGGAACCGAAGGAAGCAGGGGACAAGAACATGCATGAAGACTTCCGTTCTGAACCGGAGGAACGCTTGGACCGAAGTCAAGGAAGGGCATCATTTGATCCGGCTTCTTCATGGCTGAGTTGGTTGTGGCCGTTAGTCCGTTTAATCGTGGTCGTTGGTCCGGGAGATCCGTTGCGCGTTTGCCACGCGTCGATAACGTCCTGCCATGCTTAACTACCAACCGTACGGGTGTCAGATCGTACGGTCAACCTAACCCAACCTAATCCAACTCAGAGCTGTTTTCTTTATTATTTTATTTTGTATGAAGACCATGGGGCAATACTATAAATAAGGGGCATTGACCTCCTTTTAAGGGGTTGGCTCCTCAGACCAAAAAACTCTTTGTAATAGCAAACTATATATAAGAGTCTCTCTCATATCAGATTTCGGTCCATATTTGTTGTGCTTTATCTCTTACATTTCTTCAATCAAGTGACACTCATATATTAACAAACGTACTAGTGCATAGCAGTCCACCGATCGTTAGCTATCTCCCCGTATTATATTCATATATTTCTTTTCTCCATCAAATAGGTTGAGATTTAACCACATATCCTATACTCACTTACAAATTTAATTGATTATCCGAATTCGGGGTAAACAAAAATATTATAGAACATATTTTAAATTTTGTATAGTTATGAAATTTCCCTATGGTTCGGATTTGTGTCAATCGGCCGAGAAAATGTATCAATAATCCGACTTCATGCTAAAAAAGAATCAATTTAACTTTTATTTATGCATACAAAAAAAGAATTACTGAACAAACTGGAGGATTGTTTTATCATTCTCTGCATTTTATTCACAAGGAAAGAAAGACAAAAAACGTTGCCGATAACTGAAATTGAACGCACAGTACGAAAATATCTTAACTTCAGGAAATGTGTGTCGTATTCACCATTAGTCTGCCAGCACACTATACAGCACAAACCTTTTAGTACAATTTGCTTTTCCTTTTTTCATTTTTCTTTTTAATAGCCATGTGATCTTCGCATAAGTTTACACGTATATATCTAAAGTAATTTAATATTTACAAGAAGAAGGGTGAGGCAAAAGAATCCACTCCAAACCTTTTCATTGTTTCTTTTTCACCTGACTTTTTTATCTAAAGTTACACGTATATATCTAAAGTAGTACGCTTGCACTGTTGGTAGCGATAGAAACAGGACGCTACCAACCTTGCAAGAAAGGTGACAAAATGCAACCAGGACATACTAATGTAAATCTATATAAATGATCAATATAAACCCATCAACCGGTTCAGTTAACCTGTTCAAACAAGTAACTGGATCGGTAAAATTGGAACCGAAACTGGTTGAACCGGTTCCGGTTTCTATTTTTGTAGAATCGAAACCGGTTAAACCTGTAAACCGGAACCGGACCGGTTAAACCAGTTAAATCGGTCGAATATTATTTTTTTAATTGTAGCCGTTAGGCTGCTAATTTGGACCGTTGTGCAACAGTCCATTTGCAAAAATGGCGTTGCAAAACGATCCCAAACCCATTTTTTGCCCCCCCCCCCCCCCCAACCCCCAAACTTTGTTTTTAATACTTTAACCCATCCCCCACTCTTATATAAACCCCTCTCCATTTTCATTTTAATCCACACCAATTCACTCTTCTCTTTCTCTCAAATCTCAATCTCTCAATTATAATTACATTGCAACAATTAGCCACTTTAAATTTCTCTCGATGTAGAAACTATACAATCTTGACTTATTCCATTCATTCACCAAGAGAGAATATATATAGGATACTGTCGCACCCCATTTTAACCGGGTTGATTTAGGGGGCACGACGTATTGGTGATTCCTATTTATTTTTTATTTTAAGGAGTCGCCACCTAATTAATTTAATGGTGAATTAGGACACCTAAATATTAACTAAGGGAAAGTTAAACTAAACCTCAATTAATAGTCTGCTTAACCAGTGTGATTCTAGGTAAGAGCTCTATATTATCCTAAAGGGAAGGGGTTAGGCATTCTTTAGAATCCGTTAACTTACGGTTATCCGACCAAACTTAGGTTAATCAATTAAGGCTAAATATAAAAATAGCTTACAAGTATTGCTGAGATTTTAAAGAAAAATAATGTTAGCTAAGATTTACGAAAAATATAATAATTTGTACAAAAGAGGATTTTAAACGCTACTTTAAAATAAGATTTATAAATGTCACTTAGACTTTTTTAAAAAATATGGTAAATGCTATCCGTAGATGAGATTTGATGAAAATATGATATTTTGCCCATAAATAACAGCCTTTGAGGAAAGATTTGACAATTTTGAACCTTAGATAAATTATGTTATATGAATATAGCAATGTAGAAAAATCTAGGTTTATGAATAGGATTCAAGAGGAAGTGAATTTTCTTTTTTTCTTTTTTATTATTATTATTAACTATGCTTAGCTAAAATATGCGTGATTGATTCAAACTTGAAGAGTTATTTATGAAGTATACTTGAATTTATATTTACATATTAATGAAGTTTTGGAATTTCTAGGATAGTAAGAATAAAATATGATTCTCTTAGCTCGAAATATATAGTCATGCTATTTTGCAAATCAACTATTCCAAATAAAATAAAACTTGAAAAGAAGAGAATAAAGCTTACGGAATTAATTGTTAGTCTCCCTTAAACTAACTACCCATTACTAAAACTAAACCTACTAATTAATTAGGATTTATCTAAACTAATAAAACAAAACAAATAAAGAGTTAGTTGAATAATACAAATTAATATGCACAAAATAAATAGAGGAAGAGATAATTTAAATGGGCTCAGCCCATTTTAAGGACTGCTGGTGCTGTTTTTTCCTTTTTATTTGGGCTTTAACCCAAAACTCCATTTTTCCCTTGGCTGCAGACAGAACTGGACATGGAGGAAACGTCGTTGGGCTTTTAGCCCAACACAGAATGCAGGAGAAGAATGAGTCACTCGGACTCGTATGCGATGGTCATGCATAAAACGAAAGGAAAAGGAGATTAGTATATAATCAATAAAAAGTTAAATACATAACATGTGAAATTAAGACAATTCGATAGATTATATACATATATTAGGCATACTCAAATATATCCCATGTATACACACTTCTCACATATAGGAATATCTACTGCGCATAAATTCGGAAATAATCGTAAACAAATTGAAATGAGAGCTGGACAGTATATGGAATTTTCCAAACGCATGTTTCACTCTCACGATGATATACAAAATATAGACCAAGTATATATAACATATTCCAGCATTTGAAGAATTAAAATAGAGCAATTTGCATATATGGCAACAAGCAGAGTCTTTAGAGAAATACACTAGCAACACCTAGCGTGTACTGAGTCTAAATATAGTATATTTGTGCTGTACAAAACACTCACTGGGAACATCATTCATGCAAATTTCACATTAGGCCAAGATTTCCAGATTCGAGGGTTAAAAAGAAATTCATTCGAGCGATGACATAACACGCTAAACAAGTAAAGACTTCAATACCAAAACTGATAGTTCCAAGCAGGGATGAGATGATGACTGAAGAAGGGGAAATATGAAAGTAAAAGTAACATTTTCTCTTTTCATCTTAAATGTAAGAAATGGTGACTAACTTTTGGAATGCAATTGCTACGATAACTATAGAATCTTCTCTTTATCACATATTAAGTAAGTTAAATAGAGGAGATGAAGATAAGAACAGTCCATACAGAATCACCAGGACAGATCATACTAAGATCAAAATTGAAAAAAAAAACAAAGGAGGACAAATCAAACTGATGCAAAATAAAAACAAAAAGGGGGAAAAAATATAAGGACACAAGGGATCTATTTCCCTTTTAATTCAAACTAAACTGATGATCTGCCTCATTTTTTTTTTCTTTTTTAAAACAACATGCTGGCAGCTATCTAAAATAAGAGAATAGATAAAAGCAAGCAGAATCTGTGTGCATTTTTTAAGGGACTGAGAGATATAGTCATGCAAAGGTTTTAGCTATTCAGACCATTTTAACTTTCTTTAACAGGAATGAGTATGATATTCACTTCTTTCACTTTGACAAAGTATAGGATGCCACACACATTTATAAGCTAAAGAATTCCGTCATCACGACATGGTACTGGCAAACAGAATGAAAGTCACACAGTTGAAGTATATTTGGACATAGAACCTTTTTAACACACAAAGAACCTTATTTAGGCATCATCCAAAGACCACAAATGAGGATAAACAAAAAAAACTACCCGACCATATGAATAGTTGTTGGTACAAATTTCAGTCCCACTTATGTTCAGTTTTGATTTTAATCCACAGAGCATAACATCCGAGAATACAGGGATGGTAAACAGATTAACAGATATGCCAATTATGGGGGTGAACTAATTATTTTTTGAAATCAGTTAAGTAAACCAGTCACTCTATTAAAACAACTATTGGATATGCTTGTTATCTTTTAGATCAAAAATAAGACAAATTCCCACATGCACGAAC
Source organism: Lycium barbarum (assembly GCF_019175385.1). Classification (NCBI taxonomy): domain Eukaryota; kingdom Viridiplantae; phylum Streptophyta; class Magnoliopsida; order Solanales; family Solanaceae; genus Lycium; species Lycium barbarum. The sequence continues at coordinate 63,660,567 of NC_083348.1, read as the reverse complement.
CAATCAATCAATCAAGAGAAGCAAATGTATAGAACTACGACAACATCTTCACGAATAGCAACTGATTGTTTGAATCATTCCAACAAATACCCATAACTAAGGATTTAAAGGAGAGAAAATAAAGGGGGATATGAAAATGTCCTGGCTATATTTTGATAAAATAAACAGAAATCAGAGTTCACACACTATCGTAGGACATCTTCCTGTTTCAACTCATACAATAGAATTTCCATATATAGGGAAAGAAATTAGAATTTTAACCTAGGCAGGTTTGTTTCCTGGATCAGATAAGTGATTTAGCGTGTTACCTTCCTCTCAAACCAGCCTTTCAAAATTTTTACTTAAATCTAGACTACCCTTAAACCTATGCTTTATCATGAATTTCCAGTTTTACTGACAACGAACAGAAGCAGGCAAACATGCAATTAATGAAAGCAAGCATACAGAGCCATATACAGGATCATACAGCACAGGACTAACAGATTTGGTGGACAGAGGACTTCAAACATCCTTGTCAGACTCAACAAACATTAGGACAAATTCACAGATGCTAGATTGAGTTTAGAATGCCATTAGCTTTTTTCAAAATACAACCGAGACTTATACTGATGGAAATCAATAAAGACCAAATAGATATGCTTCAAATCTCACATCAGTTTTTAAAAGAAAATCCAGATTAACCGAACCAACACAACATGCTTAGCTAAATACGAGATTAAGCTAATCTATCAAGTACACTTAATCAGAATTAAACTAAATAAAGATTGATATATACACATGTCTCACTATATGGAATTACTAAACGTATTTCTGAAACAAATTAAACCCAACTTGACACTGGAATCGCTTAACTGATACTAAGATTGATATCAACAGATAGGGACAGATAATTTAAACTAAAATACAAGGAATTCACGCGAAATAAAAGAGGTAGGGGATTAACGCACCTTCTGCGGGTGCAGCGAAATGGGTACGAGTCTCGGTCTAACCTCGAACACTCAAATATGCTTGGAAACACTAAAATCTAGAATTTGTATACATAGGGATTCTTTTTTTTTTTTTGGGGATTTTTTTGACCACTGGAAATTTGTTCTTTTTCAGAGGATTTTTGGTCCGTTTCTCTTTGTTTTCTGCTCGTGTTCCGTTTTCTTTTCTCCCTTTTCTTCAAGCCCGATTCTTCCTCCTTTTATAGGTTTTTGCTTGCTTCTCTTTTTTTTGTTTTGTGCTTGAAAAGGGAAGGAGGAGCGGGAGAGAGAGAAGAGTGGGGGACAAGGGTGAGTGGGGAGGCGGGGAACAGGGATGAATGGGGAAGCGGAGAAGAAGGAGGAAAAGGGGGAAGTGGGAGCGGCGGAGGAGAGGCGGGAAAGGAGGAGAAGAAGAGAAAGAGGGGTGCCGCGGTGTGGCGTGAAAGGAAATGAAGGGGAAACCCTAAAAGGGTTTCCCTTATTTGGATGAAAACGGATCGGACCCGGTCCATTTGTGGACCGGGTCAAATTTTAGACTGGGTATTAAAAGGATGGACTAGTGAATTAAAACATGGACTGGTCTAAAAATTGAGATAAAGAATATGGTCTAGTCCAAGAAATATTAGGAGTTAATCGGACTTTGATTTAGGGTCCGGTAAGTCAAAATACGGACCGAGTGCAAGAAATAGTTTGGCTTTTAAATTTGAATTTTTGATTAACGATGTACTGAGAGTGACAGAATATCACCTAATACCAAAATGTGTAATTATTAGAACTCGGGTAATAAAATTATATGGTGTTACAATAGCCGTGCAATAATATTTTTTGAAAATCCACAGTAAAATAAATACCATTATTTAATTATGCACTAGATAAATACGATGCGTTGTGCGTAAGCTGGTAAAATACCGAAATGATATGAATTATAATAATAGTAATAAATAATAATAATAATAATAATAATGATGATGATGATGATAGTAACTGTAATAGAATAATGAAGTGTCGGTATTGATAAGAGGCTAATAATTTAGTAAAAAATAAATATATATATTTTTTAACTTTTTCTAAAAAATATTAGAAGCGTAAAATAGGTATTTTGGAAGAGAGGCGGGACAAAATTGGGTGTCAACAACTTGTCCCTCTTTGCCCGGTAATGATGAAAGAATTGTCGGGCAAAGACGTTGACTCAATAGCCTATTTTGTCCCGGCTAAAGGAAACTTGAGAGGATTATGACCGAACTCCGGTCTCTGAGTTGCCTACATATCTCGGGCTGTACGAGAATCGGGTCGAGTGTAGTTCTGGGACAATTATGACATCTGAATGACTAATGAACCCCGATTGGCGCGAAACTTGCGAAATATTATCCCAGTGTTGAATTATGATAACACTGGGTATTGTGATAGAAACTTGAGAATTCTTGAAAATTGAATTGCTAGAATGCAAAAGAATACTTGTAATAAAAGACGTGTGTTCGAGGTAGATCTTTGACCCGTGTCGGGAAGTCTGACTATCCTTCCCAACAAAATGCCCCAGTTCGCTGCCGAAGAAAAAGTTCCACGATTTGATGTGTGATGCCAATTCCGATATTTGTTCAGAGCCACCAGCTAAAAACAATGGTTAGCAATAAAGAAATAATATGTGTAAATAAGACAGGGTTGGAGAAGTTACACTTGTAACCCCTGTTTCGAAAGTTGAATCCACATTCGAAGGTGGGTGCATGAACTGAAATATAAAATACCCGCATTCGGAGGTGGGTGCCTGAAATGAAATATAAGATACCCGCATTCGGAGGTGGGTGCCTGAAATAAATATAAAATACCCGCATTCGAAGGTGGGTGCCTGAACTGAAATATAAAATACCCGCATTCGGAGATGGGTGCCTGAAAATGAAATATAAAATACCCGCATTCGAAGGTGGGTGCCTGAACTGAAATATAAAATACCCGCATTCGGAGGTGGGTGCCTGAAATGAAATATAAAATACCCTCATTCGGAGGTGGGTGCCTGAACTGAAATATAAAATACCCGCATTCGAAGGTGGGTGCCTGAACTGAAATATAAGATACCCGCATTCGGAGGTGGGTGCCTGAAATGAAATATAAGATACCCGCATTCGGAGGTGGGTTCCTGAACTGAAATATAAAATACCCGCATTCGGAGGTGGGTGCTTGAACTGAAATATAAGATACCCGCATTCGGAGGTGGGTGCCTAAACTTCAATATAAAATACCCGCATTCGGAGGTGGGCGCCTGAACTTGAATATAAAATACCCGCATTCGGAGGTGGGCTCCTGAACTGAAATATAAAATACCCGCATTCGGAGGTGGGCGCCTGAACTGAAATATAAAATACCCGCATTCGGAGGTGGGCGCCTGAACTGAAATATAAGATACCCGCATTCGGAGGTGGGCGCCTGAACTGAAATATAAGATACCCGCATTCGGAGGTGGGTGCCTGAACTGAAATATAAGATACCCGCATTCGGAGGTGGGTGCCTGAAATGAAATATAAGATACCCGCATTCGGAGGTGGGTGCTTGAACTGAAATATAAAATACCCGCATTCGGAGGTGGGCGCCTGAACTGAAATATAAGATACCCGCATTCGGAGGTGGGCGCCTGAACTGAAATATAAAATACCCGCATTCGGAGGTGGGCGCCTGAACTTGAATATAAAATACCCTCATTCGGAGGTGGGCTCCTGAACTGAAATATAAAATACCCGCATTCGGAGGTGGGCGCCTGAACTGAAATATAAAATACCCGCATTCGGAGGTGGGTGCCTGAACTGAAATATAAGATACCCGCATTCGGAAGTGGGCGCCTGAACTGAAATATAAAATACCCGCATTCGGAGGTGGGCGCCTGAACTGAAATATAAAATACCCGCATTCGGAGGTGGGCGCCTGAATTGAAATTTAATATGCATCCACTTTAGAAAATAGCGTTGGAGAAAGGTATCCCCGTTTATATTCACATCTTAATCCATGTCCAATAACAGGTGACCAAGATCATTATCCACTTTGGAGAAGGTTAAAATCCACGATTATGCGTACTTGATCCATCGAGAAATGCCACGAGCTAAAACAATTGTTAGTGATAAGAATATGTAAATAGCTGGGTTTGAAAGAATTATGCTCACAACCCTTGGTTGAGAAGATGAGTTTGTGTCCACTGCTGCGATCGAAATTTCATGACGAGTGGAACGACGTCTACCGTTCAGCACAAGCTACCTTTGTATCCACATTGAAGAATATTTGCCTTTTCGAAGAAATCCAACTCTTTGATCATGTCCATACTTAAAATTTTAAGAGGAGCCAAATATGAACCATATTCATGTTAATTAAACCTGTCTCATCAAAGAACAATTGTGAGTTTAAAAGAAAATTGATTGACTTGTGCATGTCGGGGAACTTGGCCCTTGAATTGATTTTTTTTGCCTCGGTCGCGTCCCTCGTTCTTCGATGCCTCATTGAATATTTTGCCTTGCCGGGGAGTTTCAGTTATAAAAAGTGTATTTTGAAAAATAAAGCAATGAGATTTGGATGACTTCGAAAGGAAATACTTAGTGGCTCTAATAGGTAAAATGATTAGGAAGACACGATTTTTGAATTTATCCGCATTTTAGAAATATATGGATGGACTTTTATTTAAAATTGTTAAACATTTAAGACCACTTTTATGCTACTTCTAAAAATTTGTCCCAGTTTTCAGTCCTGAAGACACTTGGCTCTAAACGATTGAACAGTGAGAACTTATAATGAAAGTTTTTGGAAGCGATTTGACCGATTTCAAAATTTTGTCCCAGTTTCAAGTCCTGGAGGCACTTGGTTCTAAACAATCGAAAAGTGAGAAAGTTGTAATGAAAATTTTTGAAAGTGATTTGACCGATTTCAAAAATTTGTCCCAGTTTCAAGATACTAGGACATATGAATTTAAAAAGTAGGAAGGCCAAAATCTTATATAAAAATCCTTATGTATTTTATAGGAACCAAAATGGTTGGACAAACCGAAGATATTAAAAATTTCAAAATAGAAGGGCCGAACCCGCCTCGGGTTGCCTACGTATCCCAAAGGAATCAGGCCAGACGTAGTTCGTGAGCAAAATAAGAACTTTTCAGTTTTTGTTTTTAATAAAAGTGAGGGCCAAACCCGATATGGGTTGCCTACGTATCCAAAAGGAAATCAGGCCACACGTAGTTCCACCCATACAACAAAACACTGAAATATTTTGAAAAAGTGGCCGAACCCGATGTGGGCTGCCTACGTATCCAACAGGAAGTCAGGCCAAACGTAGTTCCAACCACAAACAAAGATATTGAAATGATTTGAAAAGAGTGGCCGAACCCGACATGGGCTGCCTACGTATCCAACAGGAAGTCAGGCCAAACGTAGTTCGTTACAAACAAAATGACAGAATCTTAATTTAAAAAGGCCGTAACAAACATAGAGGCAACATGACAAAAGGAACTAAATGTTCTAGTTGATGCCTCCGGCCTACTACAAAAGGAAATTTAAACTTAAAATACTGAAACTCCCGGCGAACCGGGGCTATGATAGAAGTCCAATTTTGCAACCCCGGTCCTGGCTCAGCAGCCTATAAAGTCAATATTTCAGCAAAGTCTTTGATTATCACCGCATGATCATCTTCATTTTCCACGAACAGGTTCTTGACTCCCTCCACGATATCATCATAGGCAACTTCAACAATCAGATCTGAAGGTTTTGAGAAAGTTTGATCAATGGTAGGAATGGGTTTTGGCAATGCAATCTCTTTCCTTTTATTCTTTCGTGCTTTCTTCACTTCTTCCTCAGTTGGCTCATATCCCAAACCGAATGTAAACTGTTGCGTAGGGAGGACGACTGGCTCAACCCGCCCATTTAGTGTTTTCCCTAGCCCAAAGCCAGGTTGGTACCCATTTCTCAGCATTTCTTTTGCAACCATAATTGCGGCGCATGATCTTTTGAACTCTTGAGTTTGACACACTTCACCCTCCTTAGTGACATTCACAACCTCCCAAGCGTGGTAAGCTGCTCCGTCGAACCCTCATTCTGCCTCGATGAACGGGGTGGATTGCTCTAGATAGAAAGACGTGTCCCCTTCTCCATGTATACATATTTGTTGCTGATCCCACTCGAATTTGACAGTTTGGTGCAAAGTAGATGGTACAGCCCCAGCCAGATGGATCCACGGCCTACCTAACAGCATGTTGTATGTCGTGGAAATATCAAGTACTTGAAAATCCATAATGAATTCAACAGGGCCAATCAACACTTTCAACTCTATTTCCCCAATAGGGCGCCTTTGAGCCCCATCAAATGCTCGAATATTCATATCACTGGTCTTGAGCTCACTAACATTATATCCGATCTTCTTCAGACTTGTTAATGGACAGATGTTGAGTCCAAACCCCCCATCAATCAACACTTTAGCCACAAACATGTTACGACACTTGACAGTTATATAGAGCGCTTTGTTATGCATGTATCCTTCTGGCGGCAGTTCTTCATTATCGAAACTGATTCGATGGCTGTCAAGTACGCGCTCAATCATCCCAGCTAACGCCTCACTAGTTGTTTCGCTTGGGACATATGCTTCATTCAAGATCTTCAACAGTGCATTTCTGTGCATATCTGAACTCAAAAGCAAAGAGAGAATAGGAATTTGAGCATTGGTCTTTTTCAACTGATCCATGACCGAGTACTCACTAGCTTTAATTTTCCTCAGAAATTTTTCTGCTTCGAATTCAGTCACGACCCTTTTGGGAGGTACGTTGGTTTCCTTAACTTGCCCCAATCTAACTAGCTCTTCTGGAGAATAGCATCTTCCAGACCTTGTCATTCCTGATGTCATAACCTTGTCAGTGATCGCGTCCTTTACTTAACTGATTGAAATCAGTTAAGTAAACCAGTCACTCTATTAAAACAACTATTGGATATGCTTGTTATCTTTTAGATCAAAAATAAGACAAATTCCCACATGCACGAACCAATCAATCAATCAAGAGAAGCAAATGTATAGAACTACGACAACATCTTCACGAATAACAACTGATTGTTTGAATCATTCCAACAAATACCCATAACTAAGGATTTAAAGGAGAGAAAATAAAGGGGGATATGAAAATGTCCTGGCTATATTTTGATAAAATAAACAGAAATCAGAGTTCACACACTATCGTAGGACATCTTCCTGTTTCAACTCATACAATAGAATTTCCATATATAGGGAAAGAAATTAGAATTTTAACCTAGGCAGGTTTGTTTCCTGGATCAGATAAGTGATTTAGCGTGTTACCTTCCTCTCAAACCAGCCTTTCAAAATTTTTACTTAAATCTAGACTACCCTTAAACCTATGCTTTATCATGAATTTCCAGTTTTACTGACAACGAACAGAAGCAGGCAAACATGCAATTAATGAAAGCAAGCATACAGAGCCATATACAGGATCATACAGCACAGGACTAACAGATTTGGTTGACAGAGGACTTCAAACATCCTTGTCAGACTCAACAAACATTAGGACAAATTCACAGATGCTAGATTGAGTTTAGAATGCCATTAGCTTTTTTCAAAATACAACCGAGACTTATACTGATGGAAATCAATAAAGACCAAATAGATATGCTTCAAATCTCACATCAGTTTTTAAAAGAAAATCCAGATTAACCGAACCAACACAACATGCTTAGCTAAATACGAGATTAAGCTAATCTATCAAGTACACTTAATCAGAATTAAACTAAATAAAGATTGATATATACACATGTCTCACTATATGGAATTACTAAACGTATTTCTGAAACAAATTAAACCCAACTTGACACTGGAATCGCTTAACTGATACTAAGATTGATATCAACAGATAGGGACAGATAATTTAAACTAAAATACAAGGAATTCACGCGAAATAAAAGAGGTAGGGGATTAACGCACCTTCTGCGGGTGCAGCGAAATGGGTACGAGTCTCGGTCTAACCTCGAACACTCAAATATGCTTGGAAACACTAAAATCTAGAATTTGTATACATAGGGATTCTTTTTTTTTTTTTTTGGGGATTTTTTTGACCACTGGAAATTTGTTCTTTTTCAGAGGATTTTTGGTCCGTTTCTCTTTGTTTTCTGCTCGTGTTCCGTTTTCTTTTCTCCCTTTTCTTCAAGCCCGATTCTTCCTCCTTTTATAGGTTTTTGCTTGCTTCTCTTTTTTTTGTTTTGTGCTTGAAAAGGGAAGGAGGAGCGGGAGAGAGAGAAGAGTGGGGGACAAGGGTGAGTGGGGAGGCGGGGAACAGGGATGAATGGGGAAGCGGAGAAGAAGGAGGAAAAGGGGGAAGTGGGAGCGGCGGAGGAGAGGCGGGAAAGGAGGAGAAGAAGAGAAAGAGGGGTGCCGCGGTGTGGCGTGAAAGGAAATGAAGGGGAAACCCTAAAAGGGTTTCCCTTATTTGGATGAAAACGGAATGGACCGGGTCAAATTTTAGACTGGGTATTAAAAGGATGGACTAGTGAATTAAAACATGGACTGGTCTAAAAATTGAGATAAAGAATATGGTCTAGTCCAAGAAATATTAGGAGTTAATCGGACTTTGATTTAGGGTCCGGTAAGTCAAAATACGGACCGAGTCCAAGAAATAGTTTGGCTTTTAAATTTGAATTTTTTATTAACGATGTACTGAGAGTGACAGAATATCACCTAATACCAAAATGTGTAATTATTAGAACTCGGGTAATAAAATTATATGGTGTTACAATAGCCGTGCAATAATATTTTTTGAAAATCCACAGTAAAATAAATACCATTATTTAATTATGCACTAGATAAATACGATGCGTTGTGCGTAAGCTGGTAAAATACCGAAATGATATGAATTATAATAATAGTAATAAATAATAATAATAATAATAATAATAATAATAATAATAATAATAATAATAATGATGATGATGATGATGATAGTAACTGTAATAGAATAATGAAGTGTCGGTATTGATAAGAGGCTAATAATTTAGTAAAAAATAAATATATATATTTTTTAACTTTTTCTAAAAAATATTAGAAGCGTAAAATAGGTATTTTGGAAGAGAGGCGGGACAAAATTGGGTGTCAACAACTTGTCCCTCTTTGCCCGGTAATGATGAAAGAATTGTCGGGCAAAGACGTTGACTCAATAGCCTATTTTGTCCCGGCTAAAGGAAACTTGAGAGGATTATGACCGAACTCCGGTCTCTGAGTTGCCTACATATCTCGGGCTGTACGAGAATCGGGTCGAGTGTAGTTCTGGGACAATTATGACATCTGAATGACTAATGAACCCCGATTGGCGCGAAACTTGCGAAATATTATCCCAGTGTTGAATTATGATAACACTGGGTATTGTGATAGAAACTTGAGAATTCTTGAAAATTGAATTGCTAGAATGCAAAAGAATACTTGTAATAAAAGACGTGTGTTCGAGGTAGATCTTTGACCCGTGTCGGGAAGTCTGACTATCCTTCCCAACAAAATGCCCCAGTTCGCTGCCGAAGAAAAAGTTCCACGATTTGATGTGTGATGCCAATTCCGATATTTGTTCAGAGCCACCAGCTAAAAACAATGGTTAGCAATAAAGAAATAATATGTGTAAATAAGACAGGGTTGGAGAAGTTACACTTGTAACCCCTGTTTCGAAAGTTGAATCCACATTCGAAGGTGGGTGCATGAACTGAAATATAAAATACCCGCATTCGGAGGTGGGTGCCTGAAATGAAATATAAGATACCCGCATTCGGAGGTGGGTGCCTGAAATAAATATAAAATACCCGCATTCGAAGGTGGGTGCCTGAACTGAAATATAAAATACCCGCATTCGGAGGTGGGTGCCTGAAAATGAAATATAAAATACCCGCATTCGAAGGTGGGTGCCTGAACTGAAATATAAAATACCCGCATTCGGAGGTGGGTGCCTGAAATGAAATATAAAATACCCTCATTCGGAGGTGGGTGCCTGAACTGAAATATAAAATACCCGCATTCGAAGGTGGGTGCCTGAACTGAAATATAAGATACCCGCATTCGGAGGTGGGTGCCTGAAATGAAATATAAGATACCCGCATTCGGAGGTGGGTTCCTGAACTGAAATATAAAATACCCGCATTCGGAGGTGGGTGCTTGAACTGAAATATAAGATACCCGCATTCGGAGGTGGGTGCCTAAACTTCAATATAAAATACCCGCATTCGGAGGTGGGCGCCTGAACTTGAATATAAAATACCCGCATTCGGAGGTGGCCTCCTGAACTGAAATATAAAATACCCGCATTCGGAGGTGGGCGCCTGAACTGAAATATAAAATACCCGCATTCGGAGGTGGGCGCCTGAACTGAAATATAAGATACCCGCATTCGGAGGTGGGCGCCTGAACTGAAATATAAGATAACCGCATTCGGAGGTGGGTGCCTGAACTGAAATATAAGATACCCGCATTCGGAGGTGGGTGCCTGAAATGAAATATAAGATACCCGCATTCGGAGGTGGGTGCTTGAACTGAAATATAAAATACCCGCATTCGGAGGTGGGCGCCTGAACTGAAATATAAGATACCCGCATTCGGAGGTGGGCGCCTGAACTGAAATATAAAATACCCGCATTCGGAGGTGGGCGCCTGAACTTGAATATAAAATACCCTCATTCGGAGGTGGGCTCCTAAACTGAAATATAAAATACCCGCATTCGGAGGTGGGCGCCTGAACTGAAATATAAAATACCCGCATTCGGAGGTGGGTGCCTGAACTGAAATATAAGATACCCGCATTCGGAAGTGGGCGCCTGAACTGAAATATAAAATACCCGCATTCGGAGGTGGGCGCCTGAACTGAAATATAAAATACCCGCATTCGGAGGTGGGCGCCTGAATTGAAATTTAATATGCATCCACTTTAGAAAATAGCGTTGGAGAAAGGTATCCCCGTTTATATTCACATCTTAATCCATGTCCAATAACAGGTGACCAAGATCATTATCCACTTTGGAGAAGGTTAAAATCCACGATTATGCGTACTTGATCCATCGAGAAATGCCACGAGCTAAAACAATTGTTAGTGATAAGAATATGTAAATAGCTGGGTTTGAAAGAATTATGCTCACAACCCTTGGTTGAGAAGATGAGTTTGTGTCCACTGCTGCGATCGAAATTTCATGACGAGTGGAACGACGTCTACCGTTCAGCACAAGCTACCTTTGTATCCACATTGAAGAATATTTGCCTTTTCGAAGAAATCCAACTCTTTGATCATGTCCATACTTAAAATTTTAAGAGGAGCCAAATATGAACCATATTCATGTTAATTAAACCTGTCTCATCAAAGAAAAATTGTGAGTTTAAAAGAAAATTGATTGACTTGTGCATGTCGGGGAACTTGGCCCTTGAATTGATTTTTTTTGCCTCGGTCGCGTCCCTCGTTCTTCGATGCCTCATTGAATATTTTGCCTTGCCGGGGAGTTTCAGTTATAAAAAGTGTATTTTGAAAAATAAAGCAATGAGATTTGGATGACTTCGAAAGGAAATACTTAGTGGCTCTAATAGGTAAAATGATTAGGAAGACTCGATTTTTGAATTTATCCGCATTTTAGAAATATATGGATGGACTTTTATTTAAAATTGTTAAACATTTAAGACCACTTTTATGCTACTTCTAAAAATTTGTCCCAGTTTTCAGTCCTGAAGACACTTGGCTCTAAACGATTGAACAGTGAGAACTTATAATGAAAGTTTTTGGAAGCGATTTGACCGATTTCAAAATTTTGTCCCAGTTTCAAGTCCTGGAGGCACTTGGTTCTAAACAATCGAAAAGTGAGAAAGTTGTAATGAAAATTTTTGAAAGTGATTTGACCGATTTCAAAAATTTGTCCCAGTTTCAAGATACTAGGACATATGAATTTAAAAAGTAGGAAGGCCAAAATCTTATATAAAAATCCTTATGTATTTTATAGGAACCAAAATGGTTGGACAAACCGAAGATATTAAAAATTTCAAAATAGAAGGGCCGAACCCGCCTCGGGTTGCCTACGTATCCCAAAGGAATCAGGCCAGACGTAGTTCGTGAGCAAAATAAGAACTTTTCAGTTTTTGTTTTTAATAAAAGTGAGGGCCGAACCCGATATGGGTTGCCTACGTATCCAAAAGGAAATCAGGCCACACGTAGTTCCACCCATACAACAAAACACTGAAATATTTTGAAAAAGTGGCCGAACCCGATGTGGGCTGCCTACGTATCCAACAGGAAGTCAGGCCAAACGTAGTTCCAACCACAAACAAAGATATTGAAATGATTTGAAAAGAGTGGCCGAACCCGACATGGGCTGCCTACGTATCCAACAGGAAGTCAGGCCAAACGTAGTTCGTTACAAACAAAATGACATAATCTTAATTTAAAAAGGCCGTAACAAACATAGAGGCAACATGACAAAAGGAACTAAATGTTCTAGTTGATGCCTCCGGCCTACTACAAAAGGAAATTTAAACTTAAAATACTGAAACTCCCGGCGAACCGGGGCTAAGATAGAAGTCCAATTTTGCAACTCCGGTCCTGGCTCAGCAGCCTATAAAGTCAATATTTCAGCAAAGTCTTTGATTATCACCGCATGATCATCTTCATTTTCCACGAACAGGTTCTTGACTCCCTCCACGATATCATCATAGGCAACTTCAACAATCAGATCTGAAGGTTTTGAGAAAGTTTGATCAATGGTAGGAATGGGTTTTGGCAATGCAATCTCTTTCCTTTTATTCTTTCGTGCTTTCTTCACTTCTTCCTCAGTTGGCTCATATCCCAAACCGAATGTAAACTGTTGCGTAGGGAGGACGACTGGCTCAACCCGCCCATTTAGTGTTTTCCCTAGCCCAAAGCCAGGTTGGTACCCATTTCTAAGCATTTCTTTTGCAACCATAATTGCGGCGCATGATCTTTTGAACTCTTGAGTTTGACACACTTCACCCTCCTTAGTGACATTCACAACCTCCCAAGCGTGGTAAGCTGCTCCGTCGAACCCTCATTCTGCCTCGATGAACGGGGTGGATTGCTCTAGATAGAAAGACGTGTCCCCTTCTCCATGTATACATATTTGTTGCTGATCCCACTCGAATTTGACAGTTTGGTGCAAAGTAGATGGTACAGCCCCAGCCAGATGGATCCACGGCCTACCTAACAGCATGTTGTATGTCGTGGAAATATCAAGTACTTGAAAATCCATAATGAATTCAACAGGGCCAATCAACACTTTCAACTCTATTTCCCCAATAGGGCGCCTTTGAGCCCCATCAAATGCTCGAATATTCATATCACTGGTCTTGAGCTCACTAACATTATATCCGATCTTCTTCAGACTTGTTAATGGACAGATGTTGAGTCCAGACCCCCCATCAATCAACACTTTAGCCACAAACATGTTACGACACTTGACAGTTATATAGAGCGCTTTGTTATGCATGCATCCTTCTGGCGGCAGTTCTTCATTATCGAAACTGATTCGATGGCTGTCAAGTACGCGCTCAATCATCCCAGCTAACGCCTCACTAGTTGTTTCGCTTGGGACATATGCTTCATTCAAGATCTTCAACAGTGCATTTCTGTGCATATCTGAACTCAAAAACAAAGAGAGAATAGGAATTTGAGCATTGGTCTTTTTCAACTGATCCACGACCGAGTACTCACTAGCTTTAATTTTCCTCAGAAATTTTTCTGCTTCGAATTCAGTCACGACCCTTTTGGGAGGTACGTTGGTTTCCTTAACTTGCCCCAATCTAACTAGCTCTTCTGGAGAATAGCATCTTCCAGACCTTGTCATTCCTGATGTCTTAACCTTGTCAGTGATCGCGTCCTTTCCTCGACATTCCATCACAGTTTGTTGATAATTCCATGGTACGGCTTTTGTATCGAGCACTGGTAACTGATTTGGTGCTTGAACTACTTCCACAGGCGTTGATGAAGCTCCTAATATCTCGACAGACACACAACCCCTTATCACTACAGCCGGAGAAACAACGGCTACAAGATCATGATCCTCCACACGATCCACAGGCACTATAAATTTGGCTGGGTCATCAACATTTTCATCTATTCCAATCATATTTATCGTGGCCCCATCATGGGTCGGGAGTGGATTGTTAACCACATTTGGTGTTGGTGGTTTGACCGTGATCTGTTTTGCTTCAATAATATCCTCAACCTTATGCTTCAATGCATAACAACGATCAGTGGAATGGCCTTTTACCCCCGAATGATATGCACATGTTTTAGTGGGATCAAAGCTTCTGGGTAATGGATCTGGAATTCTACCTTCCACAGGATATACTAAGCCTGAAGCTTGCAGACTTTCAAAAACAACGCTCAGTGGCTCTCCCAATGGTGTGAAATTGCGAAACGGTTTATTTGGGCGAGGTGCGGGTGCATTGTTTGGATGCTGAGGTTGTGATGGTGGAGCTGGATATATTGGTGGTCGTGGAGCTCGGTGTGCTGGTTGTGTGTTGTAGACGGGGTAGGAAATTTGTGGTGATTGAGGTTGGTAAGATGACAAAGCTTGGTTGTATGGATGTGGAGAATATTGGAAATATTGTGAGTGGTGAGCGTTAGACTGATATCGCGGGGGTTGTTGATGGTGGTATGATGTGTTTCCCAAAGCCATTACCGATGCTGCTTCTTTTTCTTTTTTCTTTCCGTTTCCGAGAGTACCAGTTTGTATGGCCCTACTAGTAGACTGTAAAGCCGCAAGACTTGTTATTCTCCCTGTCTTAATGCCATCTTCGATCATGTCCCCGGCTTTGATCACCTCTACAAAAGTTTTTCCGCCCATTGTCACCAAACGTTCACAGTATTCCGGTTCTAGTGCTTGAATGAAGAAAGTAACCATTTCTGTCTCCTCCATGGGTGGGTGTACTCTAGATGCTTCTTCCCTCCACCGTATAGCATATTCTCGAAATGATTCGATTGACTTCTTGTTTAACTTTGTAATTGAGATTCTGTCAGGAGCAATCTCAACATGAAACTTGTAATGATCCACAAAAGCATTTGCCAAGTCATCCCAAGTACGCCATTTGGTTGTATCTTGCTTAGAATACCACTCCAAGGCTTTTCCACTCAAACTCTGATTGAATAGTTTGAGTCTTATCCCTTCATTCTTCCCCACACCAATCAACTTTTCACAATAGACCTTCAAATGGAAGAAAGGGTTCCCCGACCCATCAAACTTCTCAAATTTTGGAATCTTGTAACCTGGTGGCAATTCTACCTCAGGAAATGCACATAATTCTTCATATCTCACGCTTTGGTTACTACCAAGTCCACGCAAACTTCTCATGGCATCCTCCAAACTTTTGAGCTTTCTATTTATCATTTCATCATTAATTGACCGTGCCTCATTTTCAACTTCGACATAATGATCAACATATGTGCGACATTGTCCCTGGATTTGTGTCATGGGTGGAGCTGTGGTATAAGTATATACTGGCGGAACTTGATGCATATTGGTAACATCATGTGCCGGCGGTATGAACTGAGCTTTTGCAGAGGTGGCTGTAAATAAAAGGGGAGCATTTTGAGTGAGGGGTTCGGAACGAACCGGCTGAGAGGTGGTAAAATAATTTGCTTGGTTAAATTCGACCAAATTTGGGAATGGAGGTGGCATAGGCAAAGTCTGACGAACCCCATGAGATGGAGTCATATGTGTTGGCGTTTGAGAAAATGACCGGTTGTGAAGTACCATGTGACTTAATTCAGCAACTCGTCGCTCCAGACGAGCAATGATCTCCAAATGTGTTTCTGGTTCATTAGAAGATGTGGGATCACTCGTGATCGGTAAACTAAGAGATGGCTCAGATGAAGTGGTTGCATTGATCAAACTTTGCTCCATTTTAGAACGAGTCTTTTTAGTTAACCAGATGATTAGTGATGAGTCAGAGTCTGATTTCTTGGCTCTAGACCGTGTGAAATATGGATGCTCCGCCAGTTCCCCTTTAGCACAAGTCAACCTTCTATTTTGAAAATAAATTTTAAAAAGAAAAAAGATAAAACAAGAAAAAGAAAAAAAAATGAGTCAGTATACGGTAAGGACATATTATTGCATATAAACACATTATTGCACATAATACATCGCGTTTTATAATGCAAGGGACCTCTTTATGCCAGAGGTAGGCCTAACGAATATTTGAACGACAAACATGTCTTTAATGTATCATTCCACAACTCCTCCTAAAAGTAATTTGCAAGAATAAAAATTATTACATGCCAATAATACATCACAAAATCAACCTAAGATATCTAATACTTCAAATTCACTAATTTTCTTTGGTTGTCTTCAACCTCCGGCATTAATTAATGCTCCACGGCAACCTGCAACAAAATGTCAGTTTCCTTGAAATATTTATCTATAGAGTATTAGGTCCACATATTCCACATATTTGTCCTTCAAATAATGCACATAGATAGTGAGTAGTGTCACTTAGAGTCATAGACTCATTTGGACATTTGGTAAGGTTGACTAATGAACTTAATACACCAAGGGTATTAAGCTTCCTAGGTTTAAAATGATGCATGTCCTTACAAGGTTTTGGTTTCGCTCTACCCTAGGTAGACTAAGAATGGTTTTCCTATGACACAAGGCTCCCCCAAGCGGACAACTTGGAAGTGGAAAGTCCGTGGCCGTCGACTGCACCGCCGATCGACTAAATCCACAAGACCTATCCAACTAAAGGGGTAATTTAGTAGTGCACGGGCGCAAACTGCGAAGCCGCTTTAAGTGTGTGAATATGTGTGAGTTTTCCAGGAGTGAAAGAAATATGAGCGGAATGCCAATTTAAGGAAAGCAATAACATACATATTACATAGAAAATTTACATAAGGAATAAAATAAAATCAACCAAAAGCATATAAGGAAAAGCAATAATAAAGACAAAAAAAAAAAAAAAAAAAAAAAAAAAAACAAGCAAAATATCCAACAAATTAACTATTAACCTAAGTTGTTATGGTTAAGAACCTAAAGTCCCCAGCGGAGTCGCCAAGCTGTCGCACCCCATTTTAACCGGGTTGATTTAGGGGGCACGACGTATTGGTGATTCCTATTTATTTTTTATTTTAAGGAGTCGCCACCTAATTAATTTAATGGTGAATTAGGACACCTAAATATTAACTAAGGGAAAGTTAAACTAAACCTCAATTAATAGTCTGCTTAACCAGTGTGATTCTAGGTAAGAGCTCTATATTATCCTAAAGGGAAGGGGTTAGGCATCCTTTAGAATCCGTTAACTTACGGTTATCCGACCAAACTTAGGTTAATCAATTAAGGCTAAATATAAAAATAGCTTACAAGTATTGCTGAGATTTTAAAGAAAAATAATGTTAGCTAAGATTTACGAAAAATATAATAATTTGTACAAAAGAGGATTTTAAACGCTACTTTAAAATAAGATTTATAAATGTCACTTAGACTTTTTAAAAAAATATGGTAAATGCTATCCGTAGATGAGATTTGATGAAAATATGATATTTTGCCCATAAATAACAGCCTTTGAGGAAAGATTTGACAATTTTGAACCTTAGATAAATTATGTTATATGAATATAGCAATGTAGAAAAATCTAGGTTTATGAATAGGATTCAAGAGGAAGTGAATTTTCTTTTTTTCTTTTTTATTATTATTATTAACTATGCTTAGCTAAAATATGCGTGATTGATTCAAACTTGAAGAGTTATTTATGAAGTATACTTGAATTTATATTTACATATTAATGAAGTTTTGGAATTTCTAGGATAGTAAGAATAAAATATGATTCTCTTAGCTCGAAATATATAGTCATGCTATTTTGCAAATCAACTATTCCAAATAAAATAAAACTTGAAAAGAAGAGAATAAAGCTTACGGAATTAATTGTTAGTCTCCCTTAAACTAACTACCCATTACTAAAACTAAACCTACTAATTAATTAGGATTTATCTAAACTAATAAAACAAAACAAATAAAGAGTTAGTTGAATAATACAAATTAATATGCACAAAATAAATAGAGGAAGAGATAATTTAAATGGGCTCAGCCCATTTTAAGGACTGCTGGTGCTGTTTTTTCCTTTTTATTTGGGCTTTAACCCAAAACTCCATTTTTCCCTTGGCTGCAGACAGAACTGGACACGGAGGAAACGTCGTTGGGCTTTTAGCCCAACACAGAATGCAGGAGAAGAACGAGTCACTCGGACTCGTATGCGATGGTCATGCATAAAACGAAAGGAAAAGGAGATTAGTATATAATCAATAAAAAGTTAAATACATAACATGTGAAATTAAGACAATTCGATAGATTATATACATATATTAGGCATACTCAAATATATCCCATGTATACACACTTCTCACATATAGGAATATCTACTGCGCATAAATTCGGAAATAATCGTAAACAAATTGAAATGAGAGCTGGACAGTATATGGAATTTGCCAAACGCATGTTTCACTCTCACGATGATATACAAAATATAGACCAAGTATATATAACATATTCCAGCATTTGAAGAATTAAAATAGAGCAATTTGCATATATGGCAACAAGCAGAGTCTTTAGAGAAATACACTAGCAACACCTAGCGTGTACTGAGTCTAAATATAGTATATTTGTGCTGTACAAAACACTCACTGGGAACATCATTCATGCAAATTTCACATTAGGCCAAGATTTTCAGATTCGAGGGTTAAAAAGAAATTCATTCGAGCGATGACATAACACGCTAAACAAGTAAAGACTTCAATACCAAAACTGATAGTTCCAAGCAGGGATGAGATGATGACAGAAGAAGGGGAAATATGAAAGTAAAAGTAACATTTTCTCTTTTCATCTTAAATGTAAGAAATGGTGACTAACTTTTGGAATGCAATTGCTACGATAACTATAGAATCTTCTCTTTATCACATATTAAGTAAGTTAAATAGAGGAGATGAAGATAAGAACAGTCCATACAGAATCACCAGGACAGATCATACTAAGATCAAAATTGAAAAAAAAACAAAGGAGGACAAATCAAACTGATGCAAAATAAAAACAAAAAGGGGGAAAAAATATAAGGACACAAGGGATCTATTTCCCTTTTAATTCAAACTAAACTGATGATCTGCCTCATTTTTTTTTTCTTTTTTAAAACAACATGCTGGCAGCTATCTAAAATAAGAGAATAGATAAAAGCAAGCAGAATCTATGTGCATTTTTTAAGGGACTGAGAGATATAGTCATGCAAAGGTTTTAGCTATTCAGACCATTTTAACTTTCTTTAACAGGAATGAGTATGACATTCACTTCTTTCACTTTGACAAAGTATAGGATGCCACACACATTTATAAGCTAAAGAATTCCGTCATCACGACATGGTACTGGCAAACAGAATGAAAGCCACACAGTTGAAGTATATTTGGACATAGAACCTTTTTAACACACAAAGAACCTTATTTAGGCATCATCCAAAGACCACAAATGAGGATAAACAAAAAAAACTACCCGACCATATGAATAGTTGTTGGTACAAATTTCAGTCCCACTTATGTTCAGTTTTGATTTTAATCCACAGAGCATAACATCCGAGAATACAGGGATGGTAAACAGATTAAAAGATATGCCAATTATGGGGGTGAACTAATTATTTTTTGAAATCAGTTAAGTAAACCAGTCACTCTATTAAAACAACTATTGGATATGCTTGTTATCTTTTAGATCAAAAATAAGACAAATTCCCACATGCACGAACCAATCAATCAATCAAGAGAAGCAAATGTATAGAACTACGACAACATCTTCACGAATAGCAACTGATTGTTTGAATCATTCCAACAAATACCCATAACTAAGGATTTAAAGGAGAGAAAATAAAGGGGGATATGAAAATGTCCTGGCTATATTTTGATAAAATAAACAGAAATCAGAGTTCACACACTATCGTAGGACATCTTCCTGTTTCAACTCATACAATAGAATTTCCATATATAGGGAAAGAAATTAGAATTTTAACCTAGGCAGGTTTGTTTCCTGGATCAGATAAGTGATTTAGCGTGTTACCTTCCTCTCAAACCAGCCTTTCAAAATTTTTACTTAAATCTAGACTACCCTTAAACCTATGCTTTATCATGAATTTCCAGTTTTACTGACAACGAACAGAAGCAGGCAAACATGCAATTAATGAAAGCAAGCATACAGAGCCATATACAGGATCATACAGCACAGGACTAACAGATTTGGTGGACAGAGGACTTCAAACATCCTTGTCAGACTCAACAAACATTAGGACAAATTCACAGATGCTAGATTGAGTTTAGAATGCCATTAGCGTTTTTCAAAATACAACCGAGACTTATACTGATGGAAATCAATAAAGACCAAATAGATATGCTTCAAATCTCACATCAGTTTTTAAAAGAAAATCCAGATTAACCGAACCAACACAACATGCTTAGCTAAATACGAGATTAAGCTAATCTATCAAGTACACTTAATCAGAATTAAACTAAATAAAGATTGATATATACACATGTCTCACTATATGGAATTACTAAACGTATTTCTGAAACAAATTAAACCCAACTTGACACTGGAATCGCTTAACTGATACTAAGATTGATATCAACAGATAGGGACAGATAATTTGAACTAAAATACAAGGAATTCACGCGAAATAAAAGAGGTAGGGGATTAACGCACCTTCTGCGGGTGCAGCGAAATGGGTACGAGTCTCGGTCTAACCTCGAACACTCAAATATGCTTGGAAACACTAAAATCTAGAATTTGTATACATAGGGATTCTTTTTTTTTTTTTGGGGGATTTTTTTGACCACTGGAAATTTGTTCTTTTTCAGAGGATTTTTGGTCCGTTTCTCTTTGTTTTCTGCTCGTGTTCCGTTTTCTTTTCTCCCTTTTCTTCAAGCCCGATTCTTCCTCCTTTTATAGGTTTTTGCTTGCTTCTCTTTTTTTTGTTTTGTGCTTGAAAAGGGAAGGAGGAGCGCGAGAGAGAGAAGAGTGGGGGACAAGGGTGAGTGGGGAGGCGGGGAACAGGGACGAATGGGGAAGCGGAGAAGAAGGAGGAAAAGGGGGAAGTGGGAGCGGCGGAGGAGAGGCGGGAAAGAAGGAGAAGAAGAGAAAGAGGGGTGCGGCGGTGTGGCGTGAAAGGGTTTCCCTTATTTGGATGAAAACGAATCGGACCCGGTCCATTTGTGGACCGGGTCAAATTTTAGACTGGGTATTAAAAGGATGGACTAGTGAATTAAAACATGGACTGGTCTAAAAATTGAGATAAAGAATATGGTCTAGTCCAAGAAATATTAGGAGTTAATCGGACTTTGATTTAGGGTTCGGTAAGTCAAAATACGGACCGAGTGCAAGAAATAGTTTGGCTTTTAAATTTGAATTTTTGATTAACGATGTACTGAGAGTGACAGAATATCACCTAATACCAAAATGTGTAATTATTAGAACTCGGGTAATAAAATTATATGGTGTTACAATAGCCGTGCAATAATATTTTTTGAAAATCCACAGTAAAATAAATACCATTATTTAATTATGCACTAGATAAATACGATGCGTTGTGCGTAAGCTGGTAAAATACCGAAATGATATGAATTATAATAATAGTAATAAATAATAATAATAATAATAATAATAATAATAATAATAATAATGATGATGATGATAGTAACTGTAATAGAATAATGAAGTGTCGGTATTGATAAGAGGCTAATAATTTAGTAAAAAATAAATATATATATTTTTTAACTTTTTCTAAAAAATATTAGAACCGTAAAATAGGTATTTTGGAAGAGAGGCGGTACAAAATTGGGTGTCAACAGATACAATCTTGAACCCTAGTGAAACAAGGAAACTAAGATTCTAGTGAAACAAGGAAACTAACTAATATATGGTAATTATCTCCCTACAAATATGCTACCAAATAATATCAAATAATATAAAGATATTATACCGCAATACCCCCCCCCCCCCCTCGTCAAACTGAGTTTTGCCGAGAGCTTTGGTAAAAATGTCTGCCAATTGTGAAGATGTTGAAACGTGTGACGGAGAAATCAAACCTTCATTAATTGCATCACGAACAAAGTGACAATCTACCTCAATGTGCTTTGTTCGTTCATGGAAAACCGGATTTTTTGCGATGTGCAAAGCGGATTGACTATCACAAAACAATTTGATCGCCTTGGGATGTTGTATACCTAAACTCAACAACAGACCTCTCAGCCACTTCAACTCACAAGTGACCGCAGCCACGGACTTATATTCAGCCTCTGCAGAAGATCTAGAAACTGTGTGCTGCTTCTTTGTCTTCCAAGAGATGGGAGATTGACCTAGAAATACTAGCCAACCTGTCAACGAACGACGAGTAAGCGGACAAGCCGCCCAATCAGAATCACACCATCCCTGCAAAGTCAACTCACTGTCGGCACGTAACAAAATACCCTGTCCTGGTGTGCCTTTCAAATAACGGACCACTCGTAAGGCCGCTTCCCAATGTTCAATCTGGGGTTCTTGCATGAATTGAGACAAAATATGAACAGAATATGCCAAGTCCGGTCGAGTGACCCCCAAATAAACCAAATGCCCGACTAATCTACGGTATACCTCCGGATCCGACAACAAATCTCCATTTGCAAGGCCAAGTTTATGATTTTGCTCAATAGGGAACCCACTTGGCTTTGCACCTAACAATCCTGCTTCAGAGATAATATCAAGAGTATACTTGCGTTGACACAAAAACAACCCTGATGAACTACGAGCTACTTCAATGCCCAAAAAATATTTGAGAGACCCAAGGTCTTTCATTTTGAAACAATCACTCAAATAGGCTTTGAAAGTA
Source organism: Lycium barbarum (assembly GCF_019175385.1). Classification (NCBI taxonomy): domain Eukaryota; kingdom Viridiplantae; phylum Streptophyta; class Magnoliopsida; order Solanales; family Solanaceae; genus Lycium; species Lycium barbarum. The sequence goes on along the minus strand of NC_083348.1, from coordinate 63,637,745 downwards.
GCAAGTGCAGCGGAATCATTCCCAGAAATAATAAGATCATCAACATAAACCAAGATATTAATCTGAATATTCCCTCTAGTAAATGTAAAAAGAGAATAATCAGAATAAGATTGAAGAAAATCGTACCCTTTCAAAGCAGTCACCAATTTTGCAAACCAACATCTAGGGGTCTATTTCAACCCATACAGCGATTTGCGCAAACGACACACCAACGTAGGATCTGGACTTTCAAACCCGGGAGGGAGCTTCATATACACCTCCTCATCAAGGTCACCATGTAAAAAGTCATTATGAACATCCATTTGGTGAAATTCCCAATTTTTGGATGCTGCAATGGCTAGGAAGGCTCGAACAGTAGTAATCTTGGCGATCGGAGCAAAAGTTTCATTGTAGTCAATCCTCGCTTGTTGATGATTTCCCAACACAACCAAGCGCGATTTGAGCCGTTCCACATCTCCATTTGGCAAAAACTTAGTCTTGTACACCCACTGATTACCAAGTGTTTTCTTACCCGGAAGAAGATGTTCCAAAGTCCATGTACCATTGTCTTCCAATGCACGTATCTCTTCTTTCATTGAATGTCTCCAACCTTCGTGTTTCATGGCTTCTTTGAAGGTCTTAGGATCCTTACCCGAAATAATAGCTGCAAGAAACTTACGATAATTTACAGAAAAATTGTCACAATTAATATAGTGTGCCAAAGGATAGGGAGTACCTGAGGATTGATTGTTAACAGGAGTTGTAGGGGACGGACTATTAGCAAAAACTGAGTGTGTCACATAATCACGAAGCACAACAGAGGGAAATTTCTCCCGAAAACCACGCCCCAAGCCACCTTCCACATTCGTGACTGGGGTATGGTGTTGCTACCCCCCCTCGCTGCCAGCGGGCGCTGGGTTCCCAGCGGGCGCTGGGTTCCCAGCGGGCTGTGCAGTGGCTGTTGGCAGCCGCTCAGCCTCGCTGCCAGCTGGCGCTGGGTTCCCAGCGGGCTAGACAGTGGCCGCTGGCTGCAGCTCGGCCTGGCTGCCAGCAGGCGCTGGTTGGGCAGTGGTTTGCGGCTGCTGCTCGGCAGCCTCCGAACTATCAACTTCGCCCCCTAATTCATCCCTGTACACCATAAAATCACGATTAATTTCAGCACCCTCATTAAAAAAACTAGATGAAATATGTTATCTTCCGGACAAGCAAAAGGAAACACATCCTCCACAAACTTTACATCACGAGAGACAAAAAAATTCCTTCGTATCAAGATCAAACAACCGCCACCCCTTCTTACCAAATGGATATCCCACAAACAAACACTTTCTGCTCCGACTAGCAAATTTGTCACCCTGAGTTTTTTGATTATGAGCAAAGCACAAACACCCAAAGGTACGAATAGCATCAAAAGAAGGAGGTTTATTGAATAAAATTTCAAAAGGTGTTTTATTTTCCAATTTGGGTGTGGGGGTACGAATTATGAGATGAGATGCAGCAAGAACACATTCACCCCAGAAAAAAATAGGCAAATTGGCCTGAAATCTGAGAGCCCTCGCAACATTCAACACATGTTTATGCTTCCTCTCTACCCTCCCATTCTGTTGCGGAGTACCCACACAAGAGGTTTGAAACAAAATACCAGTGGCGGAAAAATAATCGATCAAACAATTAAATTTTGTACCATTATCACTTTGTATAACTTTAATTGTTTGATTAAATTGTCGATCAACCATAGCAACAAAAGTCATAAACATCGGAAACACTTCTGTTTTATCAACTAAGAAGTAAATCCAAACAACTCGGGAAAAATCATCAACAATTGTTAAAAAATAACGAGCTCCACACGACGAAACGTGGCGATATGGGCCCCACAAATCACAATGTATTTTCTCAAATATTCTAGATGCATTATTATCACTTAAAGGAAATTTGTCTCTAGGATGCTTAACACGTAAACACACTTCACAATCCTTTGCTAAACTACTCTTATCACTACTGACATGAGGAAGCAACTTAACTACTCTCTCGGAAGGATGCCCCAATCGTCGATGCCACAATTCCAATGCGGACGTTGCCACGACAGTAGACACATGTTGCACCACGTCCGGTTTGCTAAAATAGTATAGTCCGTCCGGTTTGCTAAAATAGTATAGTACGTCCGGTTTGCTAAAATAGTATAGTCCGTCCCTCCTAACTCTCGTTCCAATCAGCTCCTTCAGTGGGTCCTGAATAGCACACATATAAGAATTAAAAGAGACAATAGTATGTAAATTATCAGTAAGTTGGGGGACGGAGAGTAAGTTGCAACGTAAATAAGGCACATAAAGGACATGATGTAAGGTGATTTTATCTGACAGTCGAACAGAACCTTCCAAAGAAGCAAGCACCTTTTCACCATTAGGCAAACCAATAGGACAATCAACAGTATGGACATCAAACAACCAAGATTTCTCACCGGTAACATGATGAGTAGCACCAGTGTCAATAATCCAAGAAAAAACATCAAACTTACCATTCAAGCGATTTTCGGGAATTGTAGCATTACCAAAAAATCCCGTAATAGCCTTCCATTGATCGGAAGTAAAGTGCTGACCGACGGCAGCGTTATTTGATGCACCCTTGAAACGAGTAGGCGTGATATAGTCCCCGGGTCGGTCTTGAGGAACGAGAAAATAGGGAGAATTAGACTCAATTTTGGGTGGTAGTGGAGGAGGTACGGCGTCACCGGCCATGGAAATTTACGATGAAGAGAAGAAAAAAAAACGTGTGGCTCTGATACCATGTAGAAACTATACAATCTTGACTTCTTCCATTCATTCACCAAGAGAGAATATATATAGGATACAATCTTGAACCCTAGTGAAACAAGGAAACTAAGATCCTAGTGAAACAAGGAAACTAACTTATATATGGTAATTAGTGAAACAAGGAAACTAACTAATATATGGTAATTAGTGAAACAAGGAAACTAACTAATATATGGTAATTATCTCCCTACAAATATGCTACCAAATAATATCAAATAATATAAAGATATTATACCGCAATACTCAAATAAATATTATAAAGTCTTATTATAGTTTCAATCATTAATTTTGCAATTATAATATTGTTGGTGGAGTTGGTGATTTTGCAACAATCCGAAGTAGTTTTGGTGGATTTGCAATTCTAGTCGCCTTCGCTTTGTTGGAAATTAGTCTGGCAATTTGGCACCTTCGTTCCAACTCTATCTTTATTTTTCGCAATTTAATTCTAGCAATTTAATTTGTTGCAATTTATTTTCTTGTAATTTATTTGAGTGTCATTTAAATTAATTCTATTTAATAATGCCGAAGAGATTTAGACGTGGTGCCGGTAAACATTTGTGGAAGAAACACCTAATTTAACATTTGTGGAAGAAACACCTAATTTAGATATTGATGTTGGTGGAAATAATCCACTTTTAGGTCATGAGGTAATGCAATAATATTATACCGACACTTTTAACGAAATTGATGATGATGATGAAACACAAGCCCCCGAAAATCCCATAGGAGATACATGTCCTGCACAATCACATACACAAGAAAAACTGCCTAGAACTCGTAAGCCAACCGCTAAACTTTGGAAATTTATGACTAAGGATAGGGAAAGTCAAACAGTTAAATGTATCCTATGTGAACAAGTATTTGCTTTTAGGCAAGGAACTAGTAAGGATGGTGGAATGGGTACACTAAATGGTCATATGAGAAAGAAACATATGGATGTTTGGGGAGAGCAAATGGGTTCGAATGTGGGGGGTATTCAAATGACGATAGACCCACGAACCGGTAAAATTTTTAAGTATGACAAGAAAAAAGAGCGTGTAGAAATAGCTAAAATGGTAGCTTATGATTGTTTACCATTTTTCTTTCGTTCCGGTTTGGGGTTTGTTACTTACATTCAATGTTGTTATAATCCATTATTTGAGGGTATTCCTAGAAGTACTTGTAGAGCGGATGTTATACATTTATATAAAAAAATATAGATTTTATTTGCGCCATGTATTTAATTTTTTAAATTGTAATGTTTCTCTTACCGCTGATTTGGGTCTTAGTCTTAACAAGTTAGATTTTTTTGCTATTACATGTCTTGGGTTGATGGCAATTGGGTTATGCAAAAAAAAATTATAACTTTTTTATATGATGAAGGAAAAGGTCGTCACGATGGAAAATTTTTAGCGGATTCAATGTCTACTATTATGAGATTTTTTAACATTTATAGAAAAATACTTTGTATTGCTTTAGATAATGCTTTTACTAATTAAAAGGCGATTGGTCTTTTAAAAAGAGAATTAAACCCTCCGCTAAAAAATATTTTTCATGTGAGATGTAGTTGCCACATTTTAAACTTAATTGTTAAAGATAGTCTTGTGTGTTTTGACGATTCTATTCAAAAAGTTAGAGATGCGGTTGCGTTTCTTTTTTGTAATGCTAATAAGAGAAGACTTAGAGATTTTAAGAATTGTTGTGTGGAAAATAACCTTAGACCTAGAAAAATTTAAGTAGAAATTGAGACTAGGTGAAACTACACTTACATTATGCTACAACAAGCATATGAGTATAGGATTCCCATATAACAAGTTCACAACAAATATAATACTAATAGTGATGATTGGTTAAACTTTTCACATTGGGAAAATATTAAAGAATGTGTTGAACTCTTAGAAATTTTTTATAATGCAACTCTTGCTTTTTCTAGACAATTCTATCCCACGGTAACCGGAATTTTAGCCTACTTAGCGGAAATAGCTAGAGTTTGACAAGAGTATAAATATAAACCCGGTTATCAAGTGGCTATTTTTTATATGACAACAAAATTGAAGTATTTTTTTTTCCATCCCAACTTTATTTATATTGGAATCTCTTTTAAATCCTTGTTTAAAAATGTCTTATACTAGAGCATTGGTTGGTCAAATTTATACATTTTAAGAAATTGAAGAGGGGAGTTCAACCATCTTTAGCTGAAGAACTCGCTATTTAATGAAATTGATGATAATGAAGATGATGATCATCATCATCAATATATCAATTAATTGCATATAAATATTTAACTAGTTGAACCAGTCATTTGACTTCTTTATATCCATTTCACTGTAGTCGGACACAATGCAGTTCGTTACCATACTAAATACTGAGTAACTCGTTCACTGTAATGTAAAATTGAAGTTCCCTCTTTTTACTTTTTATTGTACTTATTGTATTACCTTTTTGGTTTCTAAACACATAATTAATAAAGTACCTTATCAATAAAAATAATAATTAGTAGTTAAACAAAATTCATCGAGTCTTGAAATGCAACACTGGTTTTAGGTTTTGGGAGACATTTCACTCTTTGCCATCAATAGCATGCACTTAAGCTTTAAGGATTTAAGGAGGAACGTTTTATAACATGAACCTAAGCTTCTTCCTGATGAAAGCACTAACCGCATTTGAAACTGATTATATGTTGTCAAGATTGGGAAGAATTTTGTTGAATTGCTAATTATTATTTTTACTGATAAGGTACACGTATTTTATTAATGTTTAGAGCCAAGAAGGAAATACAATAATAAGTACAATAAAAAGTAAAAAGAGGGAACTTGATTTTACATTATCGTTGCAACGTCATAGCTTCGAAAAATTCCTAAAGAAAAGCTTAGTAACAAATTATTCCAAGTAGTTGTAATACATTATTTTCAACGGAATAGGTGAATGAGATAATAATAATAAGAGATATATTTTTGTATGTTAATTCTAGAAAGAAAAAGAAAAAAGATTCTTAATCAAAACAAAAAATTCCACCGAAAAATATTACATAAGGAGGTTATCGATCCCATTCAATATGTGGAGGGGGTATCGTTTCCCAACCCATAATGATCAAGCCTTGCCTAGTTATGTTTTTCTATGCATTAACAATCACTACTAAAAAAACGGAAAAAACCGTTGACAAAAATCGACGTCCAGCGTCGGTTTTTTTAATCAAACCGACGGGAAACCGACCTTTTAAGGTCCGTCGGTTTTCATAGCCTCGCTTTTTAAAAACCGACGGACCACGTCGGTTTTTTCCGACGAACTGCGTCGGTTACGTAGTCCATCGGGTTTTATTCAAAAAATATTTAAAAATAAAAAATAAAAAAACCGACGGACGGAGTCAATTTTATTAATTTCAGATTTTTTATCTTATATATAAATAATATATATTTTATGAAAAAATGACGCACTGCGTCGGTTTTTAATATAATTTTTTTTATTTTAATTAAAAAACTCACACAGTCCGTCGGTTTTCTGGAAAATTTGCAAAATTAATTTCCAGAAAACCGACGGACTGAGTCGGTTTTCCGTCGGTTTTCTGGAAAATTTCCAGCATATAAATCATGCATTTTCTGCAACCACACCTGCACAGAAACCAGTATCAAAAGCTGCTCAGAAACCAGTAACAAAAGCTGCTCAAAACTAGCTTTGAAATGCTCCAAATCAATTCTAAAAGAGCTACAACACATAAAATCACCCTAAGTAGTAATAAAACACATCAAACACTATCTAAACACATCAAATACGATCTAAATAGACCTTTAAAGTTCAGAAATATTTAAATGTCCAACCAAAAGTACCATTAACTAGTTTTAACATAAGTCCATTATTAAATCCAAACTACTACAACTGATCATCCGGTGTCCGGGTACGTAATCACCGTCATCATCATCTTCTGGATCGGGGGGGGGGGGGGGGGGGGAGAGAAGGGGGCATACCAAATTGTCCACATGCAATGAAATTAACTCTGTGTGATTCACTACCACCCGATGACATCTGCATACATAAAATTAATAACTTAATAATGATATATTGATCGTAGGTAAAAATTTAACAAGTATAGAATTGTGTTATTATCAAGTATAGAATAAACTAACATGCAACTAGTTATCCTCCCACTCATCCTCACTTGTTTCATTTTCATCAGATGATTCTTCCTCATCGCTTGTTTCAGGTCCAACGGTCGATTCTTCCTCAACATTTTCTATAATAGTTACATCATCTTCATCAACTTCTTCCAATATGTGTTGAGGACGTTCCAAACTATTTTCTAACTCTGTGTCAACTGTTTGATGAACAACTTGTACATCCTTTTGATACGCCACATTTAATGCATTATCGACCGCAATCCTCCCCACAGGCTTAGTCTTTGTAACCACCCACCAATCAGCCTTATCCCTACGCAAAGGATATGGAGCATAATACACTTGCTAAAAAAGTATTTTTTAGCAATTTAGATATGGTAGTGGGAGGTGACTATGGCCGCACAGTGATTTAAGGAGAAAAAGGGCAGATGACTGACGCGTGTCACATACTCGACGATGATTGCGTTAGCATGGAACGTGCTTCCCATTCACAACTCATGACTATCAAAATCATTTTTGTTTTCTTTCCCTTGCTTTTCTCATTTTCTTGTACATGTAAATAAAGTTGTAACAAGTTACAACTATTAAAAAAGGCATAACATGTATATAGATACCTTCACTTTAAATTCAACTGACAAGTAAACAAGTCAATATTGAGAATACACATCATCTCAACTTGATTAAATATTCCATTTTTAAAAATGCATCATTTAGATACGGCTAAGTTGTCTAGATATATATTTTTAAAGTTGGAATATTTACGGAACTAACTTAAAACAAATTAAAATATCTAAATAGATATTATTAAAATTGAGATATTTTGAGCCTATTTGGATGGGCTTGTGCCTATAAGCTGAAAACAGCTTATAAGCTAAAAAAAATAAGTTGGTGTAGTCTAACTTATTTTTTTTTGCTTATAAGCTGTTTTCAGCTTATAAACTGTTTTAGATAAGCTAAGTCAAATGGGCCCAATTATTGTTTTTAGCTTATTTTTTAGCTTCCGATTTGAAATACTTCATACACCGGCAATGAGAACAAGGACACCTAATTACCCCTTCATTTTGAAAAGGGTGAAGTGTCATTGCATGTGTTATAAACCCATCAACACCTTCAACAAATTCATCATGTACACCCACATGATTACTATTATTCATATTATACATTCACATACAATCCATCTACAAAAATATACCCACAAATTATTGAGGTTATAGAAATATATTATAACTTAAGAATTCTAACTTAAAATATAACTTAAGAAAACACAATCCCAACCATTTCTAACTTTGAATTCTCAATAACAATTCTAACTTTAATAATTTATAAATTCTAACTTTAATATAATTCTGAAAAGCACAATCTCAACTAATTCTAACTTTGAATTCTCAATAACAATTCTAACTTTAATAACTTATGGATTCTAACTTTAATTCTAAAAATTGAAAAGTAAATCTAGTCAAATAAAGTCTACATTTTAGTTTTGAGATTATAGAAATATTATAACTTAATAATTCTAACATAACTTAATAATTCTAACTTTGAAAAGCACAATTCCAACCAATTCTAAAAATTGAAAAGTAAATCTAGAGAAATAAAATCTACATTTTAGTATTGAGGTTATAGAAATACTATAACTTAACAATTCTAACTTTGAAAAGCACAATCTCAACCAATTCTAATTTGGAATGATCAATAACAATTCTAATAACTTATGGAATTCTAACAAAAAGCACAATCCAACAAAAAAAAAAAAAACTAGTCAAATAATTAAAGTATACATTTTTGCACATATTCAACATCAATAATATTACAAAGAATGATAACTAAACTAACACAAATACATTGACAAAGCACGTGAAATATAGCTCAATCTCAAGCTAAAAAAAAAATGACAACTAAATTAGTCAAATAAAGTTTACATTTTTTTCACAAATTCAACATTAATAACATTGCAAATGATGTTTAACAAAGCTAAATAGACTAGCATTAGGCCTAACATCTACAAATAAAACTAAAATTAAAAGAATTTTAAATGCCCTAATTTAAGAGAAACTAACCTCAATTTATTAACTTCAAAATGGATTTGGGGTAGGTGGAAAGGGGCTGCGCAGGCAGCGGCGCTGGGCGGCGGAAAAATGTGTGGCGCCGCTGGGCGGAGGGGAGGGGGGTGGCGGGTAGGGTTTGGGGGAATGGGGGTTTTAATTTGGAAGAGGGAGCAGAAATTGGTATGAAACCCGTCTGCTATGAATTTAAAGAAAAACCGACGGACAAAACCGACTCTGTCCGTCGGTTTTTTCCGCACGTTTGACCAGATTTTGACCCATATTATTTAAAATATTTTTAAAAATAAAACTGACGTCGTCCGTCGGTTTTATATTAATTATTATTATTTTTTTAATAAAACCGACGTGGGACGTCAGCTTTTTTTTGCTGATTTATAATTTCAAATGTTTGCGGAAAAAACCGACGTCGTCCGTCAGTTTTTTAATTAAAAAATAAAAAAAATTAGAAATACACAAAACCGACTCACTGAGTCGGTTTTCCATCGGTTTTTCAAAGCGACGCAGTCCGTCAGTTTTTTGTCCGTCGAATTTTGCCAGTTTTTTAGTAGTGAATATAAAAGTATTTATCAAATCAGGTTTTTACGAAGTAATTTATATATCTATATAAAGCAGGGCATTAGGCCCACTGACATGGCGTGCTCCCAAGCCAGCAATCCTATTTATCTATTATCTCCTCCTTTTTTTTTTTTTTTTTAATTTTCACTTTACGCTTCTCCTTTTTCCCTTCACTCTAGCATCTAATTACTGAACCGACGGGAGTTTCACAAAAGACTCCAAAAGTCACTATTCAAATTAAAGCGAATTCGCGACTTAAGTAGTACAAAAAAAGAAAAGTTGAACTAAACTAGTACAAAAAAAAAAAGCACATTAATAAGTTTCACGCACGAATTCCGTGCGTGAAAGGACCAAACTGCGAAAATGCACTTTGGGCTTTTCTCGCACGAAATTCGTGCGTGAAAGGAGTAAGTTGCAAAACTATAGTTGTCAGCTTTTAAAAATATACTTCCCACCTTTCATGCACTAATTTCGTGCGTGAAAGACCAAGTTCCTTTTATGCCTTTCACGCACGAATTTAGTGCGTGAACGGTACCAACATAAACCCGTCCCGTCCTTCCCCACCACAGAAGCCGAGAGTTCGCCCCCACCCACCGACACCATTAAAGCCGATTTTCGGTGGTCCCCAACCCCAAAAACGCTATTCTCTTATTGTTTTTCAACCCAAAACTCGATATTCTTGGTATATTGAAGTGTAGGACCAAGTTTCTAAGGTTAGATTTTGGAATAGAGCGGCGCAAAGGTCATTTTGAAAACTCAAAAAAACTTCAATCTAGGTATTTCACTACAAACTTTTTATAACATTGCTAAATATATTATTACCCTAATGATTGTGGAGGTGGATCTGCCGTTTTACGCAATTTGTTTGTGCGTTTTTGGGCAGTGCCCACGCACTGTTGGGACTGCCCTTTATTTTTTATTTTTTAATTTGTTTATGTATTGTTAATTAGTTAATTATTTAGTAATTGTTTATTTAGTATTTATTAATTGTTTGATTAGCGACTTAAGTATTTATTAATTGTTATACTAGCTAGTTTAATTGTTAGACTAGCTAATTATTTATTGAGTTTTTGTTAAGCCAATTGTTTATTTGCTAATAAATTCTTAATTGTTTCATTAGTTCATTAATTGTTTATTTGTTAAATATACGATAATTATTTATGAATTTTTTGATTAGTATCTTAATTGTTTATTTATTAAATATATGATAATAACTTGTTAATTATTTGATTGGTTAGTTAATTGTTTATTTATTAATTATTTACACTAATTGTATGCTAACTAATTGTTAATTATTTGACTTATTAATTTTTAATCTTTATGTTTTAGGATTGAAAACCCTTAGTTTAGGATTCATAACCCGTAGCTTAGGATTGAAAACCCTAAATATAATTTTCGATAAAAGATTACATAACTAATATTACTTGTTAGTGATTTATTTAAAATACGTAAAACAGATGGGTCACCACAATCCTTAATAAAATTTTCCATAAAAGATTACACAACTAATATTACTTGTTAGTGATTGATTTAAAATACGTAAAACAGATGGGTCAGCATAATCCTTAATAAAAAATTTGATAAAAGATTACATACCTAATACTACTTGTTAATGATTAATTTAAAATACGTAAAACAGATGGATCACCACCCTCTTGATCCGGGGCCTTTCGACCGAGAGTTACTGTATCTTCAGCCCGAGCATAGGTCGCAACATATATGGACATCCGACCTGCAGCCTGAGTCTCAGGTTCGTACCCGGTTAGGGGACTCAGCATGGGAGATCTTAGCTGCTCACCCCCCACATCCTCGTGTCCTAGTATACTACGTCGGGGCGGTATCTACCGGTGCGTCGAAGTTGGTCGGGTACAGTACGATAGGTCACTAGTGACGGCATTCATTGAGAGGTGGCGACCGGAGACGCACACATTTCATCTCCGCACTGGTGAGGCTACCATTACCCTTCAGGATGTAGATGTCATTTATGGGCTACAGGTTGATGGACGCCCTTTGTATATTGAGGATCCTCCTATACTGCCACCTTATCGGGATGAGTTGACTAGGCTCACCAGTTTCACGGCTCTGGATGGTCATATTTCCGGCCAGAGTCGGCTTTTATTGTCGGCCCTTTACGCTCACTTACGCCTCACAGACATGCAGCATCCGATTGGAGAGGACACGCCTCAGGCTGATGTTGACCGACGCGCGCGTCTATACCTACTCGTCATATTCGGGGCCATCTTGTTCCCGAACACTTCGAGTTCGCATTTGAGCTTGAGGTATCTTCGGTATATCGATGATCTTGCCGAGCTAGGATGTTATAGTTGGGGCGCTGCTGTGCTGGGCTACATGTATCGAGGATTCTGCCGATGTTCTATGGGCACGAGGGTAGAGGTCCCTGCATTTTGCTCGCTCCTTCAGGTGATATATTTAAGTCTGTGTAATTAAACACAAAATATATTTTTTTAAAACGACGACTAATAAAATATTTTATAAATGACTATATCAGATATGGGTGTGGACTAGGTTGAGACCTTTTCATCCCATACCAGCTCACCATCCAGCTGACTATCTTATTGTGCCGATGCCATACGCGCGGAGATGGTCGCGAGGCGTACGCCGACGTGCGGAGACTCATCACAGCCTTCTCCCGTTTAGGGATCAGCTAGACCGCATGACGGCGCAGACGGTATGTTCATAATTTAGATCCACACGCTAGACCACATAGCTACTATTTTAGTCTTTTATTGTTAACTAGTTCAATTCTTTTTACAGGTTTTTATATGGACGCCGTATGATCATATTTTGGATCATCTGTCGGCGTTTTTAGGGCTGGTCAGCACATGTGGATGTCGTGGTGTCCATTGATACATATGGATATCGTTGAGTATCACGCGCCCGATCGCGTGTTACGACAGTTTGGGTATGTACAAAATATACCCGCAGCTACGGTTTGGGAGCATGACTACCATGCTAGGGACGAGCGTGCCGGTGTCGATGATGCATGGCGACTATATATGCAGCAGCAGGTCCAGAGTTGGGATGTGAGGATGACGAGCCTAGCGGTGGTCGGACATGACACTCCGATCCATGTGTACATGGAGTGGTACATGCGGATCACTCGCATCACTATTGGCAACCCCTCTAGGCGTCGTCCAGATGGCCTGGGATATGTAGCTCTCGCAGGAGTGTACGAGGCGCTGGTACGGACCATTCAAACGATGCGCTATGAGAGCACTGCCCGTATGGAGGCCCCCGAGACGGCGGAGTATGCAGCACGGATGATTGAGCTTGCCGAGGCTAGTATGAGACGGGCACATGACTTTGAGCGTCTTCATGAGCGTGTTCCCGCTGCCCCACCCGGGGCAGCAGGTGGTCATGGTCGCAGAGAAGTTGGTAGCCGTCGTAGAGGTGGTAGGGCTGGCAGAGGTGATGAGGCGACTTCAGAGATCCCATCAAGTTCTTTCCTGCATTCTCTAACCGCTTTAACACGACTTGTATTGCGCACCATTTTAATGCGCAATGTCAATTTCAGGAATCTATGACACATAAAGGCTTGATTTGACAATACATTGCTGCATTATTTGATCGCTTTAACACGACTTGTATTGCGCAATGTCAATTTCAGGAATCTATGACACATAAAGGCTTGATTTGACAATACGTTGCTGCATTATTTGACCGCTTTAACACGACCTGTATTGCGCACCATTTTAATGTGCAAACTAAGTGTTGATTTGACAACACACCACGCATTACAATTTTGAGTGGTCTATTTAACTTGAAGGCTTGACGAGTGAAAAACTCATCAACTTCTAAGTCTTACAAGTCATTCAAAAAAAAATCAAACTTCATAGAAAAAATGTCTCAAAATGCTTCAACTGTTAAGGTTTCACTATTTTGGGATTGAGATATCGTTGAGGACAATTACTCCATTCGTTATAGTATCAAACCAAAAGCCCATGTTAAATTTCCAACAACTTTATATTATGAAACACTAGTCGGTTACATGCACAAAAGAATGAAAACTACACCCACTGAGTTTGGAATCTCAATAACTGGAAGATATCCACAAATAATATCAAACGGTGTAATGCGTTATGGCATGCACAATATCAACGATGATGAATCTTTGAGTGATTATTTGGGATCGCCGGAAGAATATCGTGGTTTAGTATTCATTAATGTTCTTGAGATGTATGTTGAAAAGATACCTCGAGAAGAAGTCCCTCAAGTCCAGCCTATTCATGGTAACACTTATGGGGACTTTAGTTCTTATGGAGACATTTTGAGTGGTCAAGTGCCGCTGGAAAATCTAAGCCAACAATTTAATCAAGCTTATAATGAAAATTGGTAAATATGAATTTTTCATATTATAGCACGTGTTTGTTGCATGAATTGGTCAATAACCAGTTTTCAAATATTTATAGGAACTATTCTCAAAACTCGCCAGTGGTACCAAATATGGATGTTGGTCAATCCTCTCAGTTCGGTGGAGTTGATCATTCTCGACACCATGACAGTGCTTATGAATGACAGTAAGTTCATCACCTTGATATTAAATTATATATATATATATATATATATATATATATATATATATATATATATATATATATATATATATATATATATATATATATATATATATATGATGTTGGTATTTAAAATATGTTACTTTTCGTGGAGGAGGATGAATGCACTTGATAATGAAGATTTTTCTAATTATTATGAGTCATCATCAAGTGATGACGATGAAATAGCTAATAATGCAGAGGTAACCGATGATGAAGATGATGATGATGTTCAAGTTGGTATGACCAATAATATTCCTCAAAGCCAAAACCAACAAGAACCAATGCACCACCACGTACCACCACCGATGGCTGAAAACCCAACTTCTGAAAGCCCAATTCAGTGGCATTCTAACAATATCCCTTATCTTGACAGCCTGCAGGGTCGTGATGATGCATTTGTCTTCACAGAGAAGATGATGATAGTCGCCAAAAACCCTGGATTGAACCAAAGGATCTCAACAAAGATCGATGCTACCTTGCAAAGGGAATGTTGTTCGCATCCAAAAAGGCGTTGCAACGGGCTGTCAAAATTTATTGTTTTAAGGACATGAGGGAGTTTAAGGTTGATCAGTCAAACACAAAGATATGGAGACTAGTTTTTAAACGACGGTATCAAGGCTGTGAGTGGTTGCTTCGGGGAATTGTTAAGCCTGATGGTATGTGGGCTATCACAAAATTCCGCGAAAGACACACTTGTGATATGGAAGAAAATCGAGCAGATCATTATAATTTAGATACAAACATGATTGCTCAAGTATTACTTAAAGACGTTGCTGAAACGCCAAGGTAACTTATCCTACCTAGTACATTATATGTCTTATATCAATTAAAAGATCGATTACTAAATGTTGTTTGTTTAAACTTGTGCAGGATCCCCATCAAAGATTGTATTCGAAACGTTCAAACCGTATATAGTAAAACTATAAGCAACAGAAAGGGATTTATCGGGCGTAGATGCGCTTTTGAGATGGTCTTTGGAAATTGGCATACTTCTTTTAAATCGCTGCCAAGGTATATGGCAACTCTACAACATTTTAATAATGGTACTGTTATAGAGTGGCGGCTTATAAAGGGTGAAATCTTCAACTTCGTATTTTGGACATTCAAACCATGCATTGATGGTTTTGCTCACTGCTGACCAGTGATATCCATAGATGGTACGCATGTATATGGTGCCTACGACATCAAGCTCCTAATTGCAATAGGAATGGATGCCAATGGGTCAATATTTCCTCTCGTTTTCGCAATTGCCGCTAACGAGAGCAACGACACATGGGGGATCTTTTTGACCCATTTGAAAACTCATGTTATTAAGGATCGTACCGGAATATACGTGTCTGATCGTCATAAAGGCATATTGCACAGTATGGCTAATTTACCGGGGTGGCAGCCTCCCTTTGTTTACCATCGCTATTGTTTAAGGCACTTGAAGGCAAATTTGCAATCAACGTTTCACAATGGCACTCTAAACAAATTGATGTGCGGGGCTGCGATGGAGCATCAACAACGAAAATGGGCTGCAAAAATGGATCTGATCAGGGCAGTGAGTGAACTCGCATATGTTTGGTTGATGAAGCTCGAAGTTGAAAAATAGACGTTTCATGCTGATAGAGGCAAAAGATGGGGCATGCTCACAACAAACAGCTCAGAATCTTTCAATGGCTTGCTGAAATCTGCTCGAGGACTACCTGTCACCGCAATGGTGAGAATGACTTTCAAGCAGGTTGTGGAGCGATTTGTTGTTAGGACAAGGCAGGCTAGAGCGATATTAGCCGACGGCGGGACATGGATGCCAAAGCCCTTCAAAATTATGGAGCATTATAGAAAAAAATGTGAGCATCACCAAATGACCGAGTATGACCCAATTCAACATGTGTATGAAGTTAGGACGGGTTATCGCGACGGTAAGGGTGGAAACGTGCATACCGTTTATGAGGCAACAAGAACATGCACTTGCGGTAAGTGGCAAACGTATCACATGCTGTGTTCTCATGCTGTCAAGTGCTTCGAGAGAATGAGAAAAATGGTAACAAGTTATGTGGCGGGGGAATACAAGGTCCACAGTTACCTTAGAGCATATTCCGGCTAATTCCACCCACTTGGTAATGAAGCTTATTGGCCAAACGAACCCTTTTTGATGGTTGCTAAGAAGGATTACATCAGGCAATCGGGCATTAACTCACGGAGTCGTAGACCCAATCAAATGGATGTTAGTGAAAGAACTTATTCTCGCAAGTGCTCTACCTGTAAGCAATATGGTCATGACAAGCGTTCGTGTGGCAACAAGGTCGTGGTAGTACAAGCACGTCTCGAAGTAATAGAGTCTCTAGAACTTGCAAATTGTATTATTATTTTAATTTATTATTGTATTACTTTGAATTAGTATTGTAATTAGATGGAATGAATTATTTTTTAATTAGTATAAACCTCTCGTATTGGATGAATTATTATTAAATTAAATATTTATATTTGTACATTCAAATATAATAAAACACTTAAATCAAAACCCTATAAATAGACAAGTTTCAAAACTTACTTTGGGGCACTTTAGAACCCCTAAAACAGCGATCCAAACGTTTAGGTGGACTTGATGTAATGAGCCGACATTATTGTACGCAAAAAAAGATATTAAGTTTTATATAAAATATTGATATTTTGGGGTTTTAAAACATGACTAATCTTTGCCCAAAGTATGGAAAAAAAATGTGATTTGAAAGGTAACACCAAGAAAAAAAAAAGGTGTGCTACTTCACGCACAAATTTAGTGCGTGAAAGGCTCAAATTGCAATTTTGCAGTTTGGTCCTTTCACGCACGAAATTCGTGCGTGAATCCTATTAATGTGCTTTTTTTTTATACTAATTTGGTTCAACTTTTCTTTTTTTTATACTACTTAAGTCGCGAATTCAATTAAAGCCCTAACTAACTGCCAGGAAGAAAAAAACGCCTTCTCCCATAAACTTCTCTCTGGATTGAAACAACATACACGAGTTTCTCTGCAATGCTCTATCCTTCCAATGGTACAGTACTATTTCCTTCTATGTACCTTAATTTGATAGAGCGGCAGTTTATTATCTTCCTTGCCTTCTTTCTCCATCTTTGTCCCATACTTATATGCCTCTTGGATTGCGCCAACCGTCAGAACTACACCAAGGCACTGTCAAAATTGTAGCACCTGTAACTAAATTGAGATTCCATTAGTTGATTTTGAAGTTTGTAACTTTTACTTTTACTTAGATCAAGAACTAAAAAGGGTACTACTTCAGAAATTTCTGATCCAGAATTCATACTTTTTGATAATCTAAAATTTCTACTTCGAATCTGATATTGTGATTTTGTGTTCTCTCTCTTTGTATAGGGAAAATGATCTTGACAATTGATATTTTTTTTATGATAATTGCAAGTAATATTAGAATCCCTGCAATCGCCGCAAGTTTTCCATTTTGAAGGTTTGGTTTACTTCCGCGGTTCTATCGTTATATTATTAGCTTCTAATTATATGCATCTTATGCAGTGCAAGGTTCTGCAAATAATTATGTTTTTAACTGTTTTATCCTTCTTTGTGCTCTCTTTCTCTTTGCCTATTCTTAATCTATATGTTCTTACTGTTATAAAATTCTTATTCCTTTTTTTTGTTTTGGCAAAAGGTTGAAATAAAAGTGTAGATGGACTGTGATGGATGCGGAAGAAAGAACAAACACACATCCAGCAAATTTAAAATTATTTGAACTCATAATTTGATCTACAAGAGAAACCAGTATATGATTTGGGGTTCATTCTTCGAAGGAAAAAAAGAAGAAGGGAAAAGTCACAATATCTGCGGCAAACTATTACACGACTTAAGGCCTTTAGTTTTAAAGGAAGAGATTTTTGGTCTTCCATATAATATTAGACAACATAGTTGTTGCATCAATAGCTCTGCTGTGTATTGCTGATTTCATGTTCTAAGTTCTCTTCTTCTTCTTCTAAGGCTCTAGTTTTTATAATTATACTTTTTAGGCAACTGAACGTGTTCGAGTAGTTCGTATGTACTTTGAAAAGTTTTAAAAAAAGTTTTCTGGTTTTTGCTTTTGTTAATGAAGAATTTTGGGATCCTAGTCTCTGTAATTGCCTACGAGCTATATTTGTTTGTGTGTTACTTGTACTTGGCGTTCAATAGTATTGAGGTGTTGTGTAATTGGCACAGGAAACAGTTTTGAATAATGAACAAGAAGAAGTATATGATTGGATCGTAGCATTACACATTCTACGATGAGGTACGGCAAGGAACGAGTGCCTAAGTTCATTGCGCTCTTTGTATCCTCTGAATGAGATTGTTGTCAAAATCGGGCTTCGAGCGCGACAGTTGCGATTTGGTAATATTTCTCTATTTCTTTTTCCTTATTTTGTAAACTGCTTAATCTAGAAGGTTAAGTTTTTTGTTAGAAAAGGGACATACATTTATTTATTTGATATATGCAAGTAAAACTCTACGTGTTTGTGTACTTCGTCTCTAATTGCATTTATTATTATCGGAAGAAGGAAGATAAAAATAATTATTGTGTGAAGTTTTGCGACACCGATATTGTTGTGATGCGAGATGTCATGACGTGAAACTTTGATAATGAACGAATGTCATGACGTGAAACTTTGATAATGAACGACACACATATACAACACTACGATAGAGAAGTTCTAGCCTTACTTTACAATGTGACTATATTTCATTTGGTGAGAACATAAAGGAGGAACATGAATTATACGTGCTAATTTGGTATTGAAAATAGTATTTGGAGTGGATGCTTGATATTTTTTCTTATACCAGGTCACCAGGTTCCTCTTATCCATTTACATTAAATTTCCCCTAGCAGTTCAACGTTTGTTCACTTCTTGATGTGTGGATTCAAGATATCTTGAATCTGACATTTTGTTTTAAAAAAAAGGATGATATGTATCAGTAACACGTTTCACCCTTTAATGAACAAGTCACAAAATTATTATGCAGACTTCTCTTTTGAAGAGGTTTTGAATGCCCCAACTAAAATTAGATTTCAGCGGTGAAGTTGTTCCTCTGAGTTGTGCTTTATAGTCATTATCTGAAACTTGAGTGAGCTTGGGATCTCTGTAGTTTTTTTGAATGGAGAAGCTACAACGTTTTTCTTTAAAAAATCTAGAAAGTTAAAAATTGCACATGCTGTATTTTCTGTATCTTTTTTATCCGTATAAGAAAATGCTTGCTGTTAGTATATTTAAGTTCTTGGAAATGTGATTTTTCAGCCTAATTGAGTTGTGTAGATGGTTTCATAATGTGTTTCATGGCACATGTTGTTAATGGGGTGATTTTTTTTTTAAAAACAATGCAGTCCCTTCATTGAATTTATAAACAAGGATGGCGGACATTTTCGGATGGTAAGAAGATTTTATAAGAAGAGATTTAACAGAAAATAGGAAGACAACAAATAATGAAAAAGAAGAAGAAAAGAAAAATAAGGAAAGAAAAGCGCCTAAAACAAAGTAGAGAAGGAAAGGCTAAAAGTAAGACGAGCATGCTATAATTGATTCCGTTATTGATGGATTCTGCAAGTCTTGGAATCAAGTCTTTTCCCTTTTGTCTTCTTTCAATTTTATGTTTACCTATTATATCAAAAATATTGATTGTAAATATTTTACAGTTTTTCTGTTTATACTTAGTAGGTAGTATTATGGGTACAGATCCTCTCCAATAATTTAACCTCCAGTATTCCCATATTCAGTGCACTTGTAGATTGAAGTCGCAAGTACATGTAAAAATCAACAGTCTTGATTGAATCGAAATGTATTCAAAATTCTTTTTACTGCTCCTTTTCTAAGCTAAACAGAGTGGAAGAAAAAATAATTTAATATCTGTTACATATATTTGTTTTCCTGTCTGTCGAGAAATATTTACTTGGGTTATTCATTAGCTATAGTTGTTTAGGTGAAACCAGTTCAGAAGTGGTGATATTTTCCATTAATTATCAGCACTGACTGTGATGACAGAGTTGACCGTGGTGGCAGAGTAGTCACTCATTGACGATTAGTCTGGTATACGAATGACTCCATCGATGCATAAAAGCAGGGACACACTTGAATAAATGGGGAGGTTGAGAATAATAGAATAGTAGTGGTCTTTGCTGCGTTATAGAAATTACTAAATTAGCAAGGGAATAAATATTACTACTGTTTGCCATGTATGAGGAGAATGAAGAGAAAGGTGGAGACAGAAAAAGTGAGGAGAATATTGACGTGGCTTCAATCAAGACTATTGATTTTACTTGGGCACATGACTTCAATATGAAAGTGCATTGAGATATACTGGAGGTCAAATTACTGGGGGACTCCGTATCAATTATGGGTACAATATTTCTATCTATCTATGACTTTGGCTTCTTTTTTTATGCCAAGAAAAACATATACTGTATCTTTTTGTTCTTCATTTTTTGCTTTTTTCCCCGACAATTTTTCCTTTATTTTATTTTGGAAAACCAATGAGTCATTATTTTGAACCTCCGATACTTTTTTCTACTCCAAAATCTTTAATTTGACATTATTGATGTGTTAAAATCCAACTTTAATTCTTCCTCCTCTAACTCACTACAGTCTCCTAACCTCTTCCTCCATTTTCTTCTTCACCACTAGAAGTTCTATCCAGCAATTCTTCAGCCAAGCTTTATGTATTTTTTCTTCGATTTCATTTGATTTTTTTGAGTTGCTCATAATTTTATCACCACTTTGACTTTCATAATGAACAAATACTAAGCTTTCTAGAATGAATATAAGGCAATTTTCTTCTCATTGAATTTAATTTGCCACTCAAACGTTTCCTACTTTTTCCCCGACGTGAGTTGAATAATTGTTATCCTTCTTCCTTTTCATATTCTTTAACACTTAAACATGGTGTATTTTCGAGCGAAAAAGAACAATATTAGAGTAATGTATAAAATATATTAAACGAGCCCACAATCCAAGAGTTTTTATGTTCTCATGCTATATTCAATATGTTGAGACTCGATAATGTCAATAGCTTAACTGTTTTGGAATTTTATTTGATCGTTGAATTATTTTATATTTAACTTTTTTTCCTGAAAAATGAATAGGTAGGGAAACACGAAAGAAAAAATAACAAATTAAAATGAAAGAAAAGGAGTAAAATATAAAAGACACAGGTAAAGGTATATTTTCACCTACAAAGATTATTAAGAAAAAAATCAACGGTATGTAGTAACTCAATAATATCACAATGACGAAAAATTAGAGAAAAACTAATGTTATTTGATTATAAGATTGACTAAAACTTGAAATTTCATATATTTTGATTTGATGATTCATTCTGATATTCGAAATTTTCAAAAGATATGTCTGTAATTTCGCGCGGGTAAATTTACTAGTTATAAATAAATCTCAACAATAAAAGTTACTAATTGACAACTAACTAATAAAATAATAACTAACCTATATATTTGACTATACCAAAAAGGGAAGAAAATGAATTCTCTTGTCCTCTTACAATTTGAATAGAGAAAATGACTTTTTCAGATTTCTTACGTGTAAAAACAAAAAACTCTTGTAAAAAGGCCATAAAAGTAATAACTATTTATAAATGGCCTACAACCCCCCAAAAAGGCTTCTAACATACTTTAGGCAAAAAACAAGAAAAAGTTCCACAATGATTAACCAGCATTTTGTTGCCAAATAAATACTCCCTTCACCCACTCCTAATTAAAAAAGAAAAGGCAGACTTTGAAATACCAGAATCATAAAAGCTAAGGCACTCATTTTTTTTTTCCCCTGTTAACAAGATAGTATCACATATAGTATTTAATATGCACCAATGTAAAACGAATTGCTTATATATGGGAGCACTTTGTCGAATATATACATGAGTTATGAGAAGGTAGTCTATGTAGAAAAACCTATCCGAAGTTACCCTAGCGAAAGAAGTCCCTGTTTACGAGTCCGCGACTTAAGTGACACAAAAACAAAAAATAAAAATTGAAACCAAAATAACACAAAAAAAAATTACAAAAGTGGGAAAGGTCCTTTCATGCATAGATTCTGTGCGTGAAAGAGGCTACCTTTTTTTTTAAGCTATTAAAATCATGTTTTTTTCATACTTTGGGTAAAGATTAGTCATGTTTCAAAATCCCGAAATATCAATATTTTATATAGAACTTAATATCTTTTTTTGCGTACAATAATGTCGGCTCATTACATCAAGTATAACTAAACGTTTGGATCCGTCGTTTTAGGGGTTGTAAAGTGCCCCGAAGTAAGTTTTGTTTGTTTGGAAATTTGTCATCTTTAAGTTTAAGTGTCATATTTTATAGGGTTTTGATCTAAGTATTTTATTATTTAGTCAAATCGAATGAAAAAATAAAAATATTTTGATCTACCTTTAATTTTTTTTATATTATGTTGTTATTTTTCTTTTTTTTGTCTTTTTTGTTTTTGCTATGTCTTTTGTGTAATCTGTATATTTTTAATGTAATGTGTATTTTGTATTGTTTGGAAACTTGTTATCTTTATGTTTAAATATTATATTTGAATGTACAAATATAAATATTTTATTTAACAATAATTCATCCAATACGACAGGTTTTTACCAATTCAAAAATAATTCATTCCATTAAATTACAATACTAATTCAAAGCAATACAATACTAAATTACAATAACAATACAATCTTCAAGTTCTAGAGGCTTTATTACTGAGACGTGCTTGTACCACCACGGCCTTGTTGCCCACACGAACGCTTGTCATGGTTATATTGCTTACATGTAGAGCACTTGCGAGAGTAAGTTTTTTCACTGACGTCCATTTGATTGGGTCTTCGACTCCGTGAGTTAATGCCCAATTTCTTGATGTAATGCTTGTTAGCAACCATCGAAAACGGCTCGTTTGGCCAATAAGCTTCATTACCAAGTGGGTGGAATTGGCCGGAATGTGCTTTAAGGTAACTGTGGACCTTGTATTCCCTCGCCACATAACTTGTTACCGTTTTTGCCATTCTCTCGAAGCACTTTACCGCATGAGAACACGGCATGTGGTACGTTTGCCACTTACCACAAGTGCATGTTCTTGTTGCCTCATAAACGGTATGTACGTTTCCACCCCTACCGTTGTAATAACCCGTCTTAACTTCATACACACGTTGAATGGGGTCATACTCGATCATTTGGTGAAGCTCACATTTTTTTCTATAATGCTCCATCTTTTTGAAGGGCTTTGGCATCCATATCCCGCCTTCGGCTAATATCGCTCGGGCCTGCCTTATCCTAACCACAAATCGTTCAACAACTTGCTTGAAAGTCATTTTCACAATTGCGATGACAGGTAGTCCCCGAGCAGATTTCAGCAAGCCATTGAAAGACTCTGAGCTGTTTGTTGTGAGCATGCCCTATCCTTTGCCTCCATCAGCATGAAGCGTCCATTTTTCAATTTCGAGCTTCATCAACCAAACGTATGCAGGTTCACTAACTGCCTTGATCAGAACCATTTTTGCATCTCATTTTCTTTGTTGATGCTCCATCGCAACCCCCCATATCAATTTATTTAGAGTGTCGTTGTGAAACTTTGATTGCAAATTTGACTTCAAGTGCCTTAAGCAATAACGATGGTAAACAAGGGGAGGCTGCCACCCCGGCAAATTATCCATATTGTGCAATATGCCTTTATGACGATCAGACCGCACACATATGCCCGCACGATCCTTAATAACATGAGTCTTCAAATGGTTAAAAAAAAATCGTCCACGTGTCATTGCTCTCGTTAGCGACAATTGCGAAAGCAAGAGGGAATATTGACCTATTGGCATCCATTCCTACTGCAATTAGGAGCTTGATGTCGTATGCACCATATATATACGTGTCATCTATGGATATCACTAGCCGGCAGTGACCATTTAGTAATGATCTTTTAATTGATATAAGACATATAATGTACTAGGTAGGATAAGTTACCTTGGTGTTTCGGCAACATCTTTAAGTAACACTTGAGCAATCATGTTTGTATCTAAATTATAATGATTTGCTCGATTGTCTTCCATATCATAAGTGTGGTTTTGGCAGAATTTTGTGATAGCCCACATACCATCAGACTTAACAATTCTCCAAAGCAACCACTAACAGCCTTGATACCATCGTCTACAAACTAGCCTCCATATATTTGTGTTTGACTGATCAATCTTAAACTCCCTCATTTCCTTAAAACAATAAATTTTGACAGCCCGTTGCAACGCCTTTTTAGATGCGAACATTATTCCTACTGCAAGGTAGCATTGATCTCTGTTGAGATCTTTTGGTTCAATCCAGGTTTTTAGGTGACTATGATCATTTTCTCTTGTGAATACAAATGCATCATCACGACCTTGCAGGCTGTCAAGATAAGGGATATTGTTAGAATGCCACTGAATTGGGCTTTCAGAAGTTGGGTTTTCCGCCATCGGTGGTGGTGCATTCGTTCTTATTGGTTTTGGCTTTGAGGAATATTGTTGGTCATACCAACTTGAACATCATCATCATCTTCATCATCGGTTACCTCTGCATTTTTAGCTATTTCATCGTCATCACTTGATGATGACTCATAATAATTTGGAAAATCTTCATTATCAAGTGCATTCCTCCTCCCACACGAAAAGTAACATATTTTAAATACCAACATCATATATATATATACGAATTATTTAATATTAAGGTGATGAATTTACTGATGTTGATAAGCATGGCCATGGTGTGGAGCAAAAGTTAGCATCAGTAGGGCTTAAATGCCTAAAAAAACGTGTTCTGTCAATGCCTCGTGGAACTTCACAAGAGTTTAATTTTGCTCTTAACCATTTTTGCGAAGAGAACAATCGGATGCAAATACGTTACCTTAGGGTAGAATATGGTGTACGTGGTAGCACAAGATTTAGATCCAAGTGGGATTCGGACTGTGAGTTGTCCGATGAAGATTAATATTTTTTTTTATATAAAGTAAGTAGGTAGGGTCATAAAGACAAACCCCCCCCCCTCCCAACTAGGGGTACATGGGGGTTTGCAACTATATAAATAGTCCTTTCTTTTGTTATTAGATTACAATGTATTCAATGCCGAGTAGTAGAAACGCAGTTTGGTCTTTACTCCTTCCAAAAGAACCAAATAGCAGTGATGATGAGAGTTCAAATCATAGCAGTTTTTTGAGTGATAACAGTGATTTCAAACTAGAAGAGATAAATCCCCACCTTCTTATAGAGCGTAATGATGATTTCTGCAGTGTGAAATATTCAGATCGGCAAGAATATTATTACGGTTTACGCCGAGAATGGTCACATCGACTTGCCGAATCAGAACGTCTTGTTCGTGACTTGAAAAATCTCAACGCTCCAATACCAACAAGGTACTCAATAACCATGTCTTGAGTAGGTCCAAAAACTTGCGAGCTTGCCGTACTAAGGATTAGAAAAGAAAACAACAGAATGTTGGCAAGATATTGTAGATTTTACATGCTAAAGTTGGCTGAAAAACAAGCATCATCAATCGGTAGAGAACTAACATCTACTGAAAAAAGATGTGTCTTAAGAAACCGCCAATAATTTTTCTGAGGAAGATATTGAGGACTTCTATTTTGATGAAAATTAGGGGTTATTTAAGTTCTTTTAAATTTCTTACTCATGCGGTTAATTTGTATTATTAGTTTATGACACTAAAAGAAAAGTGTTGATTACATGAGGATTTTCCTACGGATAATACAGTAAAATCCCCATGTAATTTGATTACTTGCGGATTTTCCTGCAAAACGAAATCCTTTGGAAAAACCTTCGTGGGTAATTATAACCTGCGGATTTAAAAATCCCCAGGTAAATTACATGGGGAATTAAAATTCCCATGTACATTATTTGCAGATTTATCTGCGAATAATATCAAAAATTCGCATGAAAATTTTGGCAGGAATTAGTGTAAAAAGGAGATTTCTTGCGGATTTACGTAGGAAAAAATCGCAAGTAATTCCCCGTGAAGATCCCCAAGTAAATCCGTAGGTGAAATTTCATGTACGAAAGGGAATTTCTTGTGAATATTTATGAAAAACTTCCGCAGGAAAATTCCTAAAATAAGCCCCAAGTAAATCCGCAAGAACACATTTTCGCAATAAAATCCCTATGAAAATTCCGCATGTACATCCCCAAGTAATATTCGCATGTAATTCGCTAGGTAAATTTCGTAGTTAGACAAAAATTTAATTCGAAAACCACAAGAAAATCCCTAGGTAATAGTTTTCACAAAAAATTCCCTATGTAATTCTGCGTGAAATTCCCCATGTAATATTTTTCTGCAAGTAAATCCCTACATAAAATAAATGCGATTCAAAATGTTTTTCCATAAAATCCGCAAGTAATTTATACATTTTTAAAATGCTATTTTTATTTAATTCTATATAATTCAACTGTATCTATCATATTCATCCTTATACTTTTAGTATAAGGACACCGCTCCACATAAGTCTAATATAAATCATCATAACCAAGAAAAAACACAATTCATAACATCAATACCAATAATGCATCTTAGTTCAAAAACAAACAAAATATCTCAAAAGTGAATCCCAAATAGTACTATCAATTATCTCATTCTTGATCATAGTCACTTTCATTCACATTTTCAGCATCAGAATCACTTTCATTCATGTTATCAGAGTTGTCACCACTTTCATTTTCATAACCTTGATGTCTTCTTGAGATGATCGCTCATTTGTAGATGATGCATTGTATACATGCTTCTTCAACAAGTGTAACTCCTTCCTCATCCTCTTATTTTTGCATCGCTCTTCCTGCAACTGAGCATATAAGTCCGCATTGGAAGCATGTACCTGGGATTTAATCATCTCATCAATTTCTCCCGTTAAAGCCGATGTTGATTGCTTATTTGCTTTTACAGATCGACCTAAGGAGCCAAGACCCGCAACTCTTCCTTTTTTCTTTCCACCAACAGCTTGCACCCAAATATCCATTTCACTTAATTGAGAAGGTTGACTAACTAGATTACTGTCTCCTTCCACAGTTGATGCATTTTGAGAAGCTGCTAATTCTTATTTCTTTCTTTCAAAATTGTTCTGCATCAAAACAGGTTATTTGAGACAATATAATGTCAATAGAACATATATTATTAGCTGAATAATTCATACTGAATTCAAGTGTCAAACATAAGCACAACAAGCAAAATTTTAATATTGAAGATGACAGTAGCTTGTGAAAGGGAGCAAACAATCTACTTATCCTCTAAAGCTGATGGACTCCCAAGTTTCTCACTTATCAAATCCAAACTCATAATGTAAAAGGCACAATGAGCTATGTGTCCAGCTGCTGCATTTTTAATCGGGGAAGAAAAGGATTTAGATGTTTTTTCACGCTATCTTTGCCACAAAAGTAGATTAACAAACGAAAAACGATAAGGGAAAAGGGAAAACAAGAAGCCAGCAAAATAAGAGGAAAAATCAACCAACCTCTATAAGACGAAAAGAAGACAGAATCTTTGTTGTAGAAAAGAAGAAAGAGTAACGAGAATGAATAACAGAAAAGATTATCAATGCTTTGTTCGGAAATCGAACCTTACGTTCAGCTCCCAACAGCCGCACCCAGAAAACATTTGTTCAATGGGTGCTCCTGGCGTATTATATAAGTGATTAAAGAAGTTTGATATAATTTATATAGTTCGTGTTAGGATTAATGGGGGCAAGATCACCCAGCAAGCTCTACATGGATCCACCCCTGTTCCTTTTCCTCTCTTAATTAATCTAAATTTTAACCTCTACATAGGGTAAGATTTCTGGGCACTTTTTTTAAGACTAATTCACAACAGATTCATTACCTTGGGTTGTCTTAATAAGTAGAATTAGAATTTAATATACCATTCTGCGGAGAATAATTTGAGTTGTGAATTAGAGAGTTAAAGTTGGTTGATTAACATTTTTGTTCTGCAATTGAAGTTCAACTAATTACTCAAAGTATAGAAACACCATTTCCTAGATAACTTTTTTCTAACCTACTGAATATGCAACAGTGGTACCATTCGTAGAAATCACAATTTTTTTTTATGTAACACAACTTAGAGAAAATAATTTAATCTACTGAAGAACACAATGGATGAACACTTACATAAGTAGCTTCAGCTTTCTCATTTACCCAACTGCTATCACTTTTCTTGCGATGAGTGCGAAAATAAAAATCTGAAATTGAAGGATCTTTTCCAGTAGCTTCTTTCTATAATCAAAGAAAGATATTATGTTATGAACGCTGAATATGATGTTATTTTATTGAAAGAAATATATTTAAAAAGATTTATAATTACCATTCTCTTAAAGATCACTCGATGAGGTATACAACCACCTGTATGAAGTGATGCACCAGCATTTGAATCACGATTCTTTTTGTTTTGTTCGGACTTTTCCTTGAACTCAGGAGACTCCCAATGCTCCTTCATCTCCTTGAATACAGCATCCCCCATCCAATGTGGCTTCACAGTCAAGTTCTTTCTAACATCTTGAAAAAGTTGGCTCATCCTTGCAACTGCCCTTTTCTCAAAATTGCGCCGTATAGCATGATTATAGTGAGGGAGCCATCTAAATTTCTTCTATATATAGCAAATGAAAACTGCATTAGTCATACAATCTCTCACCACCTGTATTTGAACATGAAGCTATTTATAAATTTATTTACCTTGAATTCCTCAAACCACATATTATGAGTAGATTCTGGGAACTTCTTCCAAGAAGGTCTAGCCAACTCAAATTTACTACAAATGCAATCAGTAATACCTTGAATTACTTGCTTGTGAGGATGAAACCTACATAAAATACAATAGTTAACAAACATATATATAATAAATTCACCTAACCATATGTATAGTTACAAGTTAGTACTGTATATTACCTAGCCGCTTCAGGTACAATCCATATTCGTTGATCATCATCTCCATTTCCAACCGTACTAAACGAGGTGGCTGGAGTCACATTGGTTGATGGTGACATCAACGGTTCCGTTTCTTGATTTATAGGCTGGGATTGATTAGGTTGTGGTTGAGATTCAATGTTATGAGGCTGAGATCGATTGTTAAGACTAGGTTGAGGCGAAGCATGCTTATTTATATGAAGTGGATCAGTATGAGAATAGAGGAGTCGTGATGGGATTATGGGAGGCACAAAATCATTGTTATGAGGCTGGGAATGGTTGGCTTCAACACTAGATTGATGCAAGAAAGACTGATTGACATGAAGTGGAGCAGTATGAGATAGGAGGGGTCCTGATGGGATTTTCGGTGGTACAAAATTAGTGTTTTGAGGCTGGGAATGGTTGACTTCAACACCAGGTGGACGCAAGGAAGACTCATTGACATGAGATGGACCAGTATGAGATGGGAGGGTTCGTGATGGGATTATGGCGGGCAATTGAACTGCCTGTCGCTCTACTGCACGTGGCTTTTTTTTTCTTCTTGATTTTCCTCCTTTACCATTAGATTGTTCATCTCTTTTAGATCCTATACCTGACATCTGCAAGAAACAAAGAACATTAACATAATGTATTAGTGATGTAATCACTGTACAAAACATGAATAAATATAGTGATAAGTATTTCAGCTGACCATGATTTAGATATTAAAGTAATCTTTTCACAGAACTGGGCAACTTTCTTAACTGTACCTACTCATTCTCCATGTCCCTTCTTCAGTTAACTTTTAAGCTTAAGAAGGCACTACTAGTCTCCAACTTACAGATGATAACTTTGGATCCTCATTTGCGGCATAAGATAGAGCACACCAACTACCAGCAGTTGAAAAAAAATTCATACTGCACTAGCTTGGACAAAATCAAATTAATGGAAATAAGGATTACACAAAGGCCTACACACTTCATGTTCAACTGATAAACTTCTAGAGAATAAAATACCACAACAAACATCACAGGTTTGAGTTCGTAGCATAAATAATCTCTTGCTATCCATGGAGACAAAATGATATTCCGAATTTTCTAAATAGTATAATATAAAAATCATGTGACCAGGAGGTCACGGGTTCGAGCCGTGGAAATAGCCTCTTGCAGAAATGCAAGGTAAGGCTGCGTACAATAGATCCTTGTGGTCCGGCCCTTCCCCGGACCCCGCGCATAGCGGGAACTTAGTGCACTGGGCTGCCCTTTTTTATAATATAAAAATCATAAAGCAAATATAGTAATGTAAATAAACAAAACAAATTGACAAACTAATATTCTCAATCGTCCTCATCTTCCTCTTCGTCCTCTTCTTTGGTTTGGAGCTGATCTTGTGAATCATCACTATCAAAAATATCCTCTTCTTCACTTCCAGCCTCCTCTTCTTCCTCCTCTTCTTCACTTCCAGCCTCCTCTTCTTCACCTGCTGCCCATCATCTTCCCCGTCAATTAAATCATGTCCATCTTCATTGACAACGGGTTGATAACTACTTCCATCAACCTCTTCACCATCAACTTGGTCATCTCTTAAGCAATCAATTGGGTCATCCTCTATACTTGCACTAACATGTGATTGCTCCTCTTGGTAAGCAACTTCCAGATCATATCTTGTATCCACAACTCCTCTTGGCTTCATCTTTATAACCACCCACCAATCAGCCTTACCTCCTTTGCTTTCCAGATGATTTGCATAATAAACTTGAGTTGCCGTTTCGGGAAAGATGAAAGGGTCAAATTTAGCATATCTTCCCCTTTTTCGAACCTCAACAATACCAAAGTGGCTATCAAATTTCATGCCATGTTTAGAGGGATCAAACCAATCACAATAAAATAAAACTAACATCATGAATGATTTCATTGGCCATTCTAATTCGATAATCTCCTTAATAACACCATAATATTCACTTATAGTACCATCCTGTCCGGTGCCACTGACACACACCCCACTGTTATGTTAGGATTTAAATCCCAAATCCGACCTTTGTAAGCAGGTTCCCAGGAAAGATTGGAGGGTCACAGCTGGACCACTTAAATACCAACCTCCTTAGACAGAACCTACTTACGCCGTGATGTAAGCGAAGAATAAATAGCACACACAGATTTATAGTGGTTCACCCTCAATGTGAGAGCTACGTCCACGTTGCTGCTGCAGATCTTATTAAAGAAGAAATATTACAAGTGTTTACAACACTCAACCTCACAACCCCAATCCCAATTACCCTCAAGAATTTTACCACAGAAAATTCTCTCAAAGACCTTCTCTTACTTAGGCCTTTCACTAAGAGTATTTCTCTTAGATTTTTTCTCTCTTGGGATGTGTATAGCAAATGATCTTAATGATATCTTACAAATGAACCATAAGCTACCTATTTATAGGAATGAATTTCCTATGATGAGGTAAGCGCTTACATCACGACTATTATGAGGTAAGCGCTTACCTCACGACTATGTGAACAAAAGAATTGACTTGTTTGGCCAATTCCACACCTAACAAATCTCCCACTTGAAGACTAATTTTAATTTGTCTTCACACTTTGATCGATGCAGCAGCTCTTTCCTACTTTCATACTTCGTGCAGGCCAACTGAAGTTGAGCATAGCTTCAGTTTGTCTATCGTCACTGCCTTTGTCAGCATGTCTGCTGCATTCTGACTCCCTGCGATCTTCTCAAGCACTAGCGCTCCATCTTCCAAAGTTGATCTAATGAAATGGTACCGGAGTTGTATGTGCTTCGTTCGAGCATGGTAAACCGGGTTCTTTTCCAAATGAATGGCGCTTTGGCTATCACAATATAGCACACTTCCCTCGTGGTCCTGATCCAATTCCCGCAGAAAAGATTGTAGCCACATCATTTCCTTTGTGGCCTCCGTCACAGCAACGTACTCAGCCTCACAATTAGAGAGAGCTACTATCTTTTGCAACTTGGAAACCCAAGAGATTGCAGTACCTCCGAATGTGTAAACATACCCGGATGTGCTCTTTCTGCTATCAATATCACCACCGTTGTCAGCATCAACATACCCTTGCAATCCTGTTTTTGATTTTCGGAAATACAGAGCTGAACTCGAGCTGCCTTTCAGATATCTGAATATCCACTTCACAGCCTCCCAGTGTTGCTTTCCTGGATTGCTCAAAATCGGCTGACAACTCCCACTGCATGTGCAATGTCTGGCCTTGTACATATCATTGCATACATAAGACTACCGATTGCAGATCCATAAGGTATCTTGTCCATCTGCTTCTTCTCATCCTCGGTTGTCGGCGACTGATCCTTTGACAACCGAAAGTGTCCAGCCAAGGGAGTGTTGACTGGCTTGGCATCATGCATGTTAAACCTTTTGATAACTTTCCTCACATATTCTTCTTGTGAGAGTTTGATGCCCTCCTTGCTTCGGTTGATTCTCATCCCAAGGATTTGCTTTGCAGCTCCCAAATCCTTCATTGCAAACTCTTCCGATAACCCTTTTTTCAACCGATCAATCTCCTATAGGTTTGCTCCTACGATTAGCATGTCGTCGACATAGAGTAGCAGTATCATGTACGAGTCTTCAAATTTTTTGAAGTAACAGCAGTGATCTGCCTCGCACCTTGAAAAATCAGTTTTCTTCATAAAGCTGTCAAACTTTAAATACCGCTGTCTTGGAGCCTGTTTTAGTCCGTACAGACTCTTTTGAAGTTTGCACACCAGATTCTCCTTTCCTTTGACTTTGAATCCCTCCGGCTGTCGCATGTAGATTTCCTCATCTAGATCACCGTGAAGAAATGCAGTTTTCACGTCCATCTGTTGCAGATGTAGATTTTCCTTTGCTACCAGTCCAAGAACAGTTCTGATAGTCACCATTTTGACTACGGGAGAGAAGATCTCCGTATAGTTGATGCCTTCTTTCTGTTGAAATCCCTTTGCA